>NC_143253.1:129681841-129832198 GCF_984573655.1 Nuphar pumila
AATTCACCCCAAACAACTAAGGATGCCTATGGTTCGGGTATGAACCAATCTTGACCTAAACTAGATCCATTAGGTTCGAGGTTAGGTGTGATTAACTATCTAGGTTGGACTCATGATGTCCAATTAGCATACAAAATCAGGTATGGTTTATGAAATTTCATCCTTAAAACTTGGGTCCAACATGAGTTCACAAATTTTTAGTGTACATAATATATTCAATAGGGTCAAGTTTAGGCTCGATTAACTATCTAGGTTGGACTCATGATACCCTATGAGCACACAAAATCAGGTATGGTTTATGAAATTTCATCCTTAAGACTTGGGTCCAACACGAGTTCACAAATTCTGTGTGTACAAAATATAAATATTATTACTGAAAAAACATAAACATTATTGTACTGACTATGGATTGGATCTGGTTTATGTAATGCTTAATGGATTTAGGTATGTTTTTGCCTGTAGTAGGCCCGAGTTTAGACTCGGTACTGACACTTCTTAGTTGGATTTGAGTATGGATCCAAGCAATTCTGGCAGAGATTGGACCCGTCGGCACGCCTACAAACAACCTAATGTAAGAATTGAAAACCTTGTTTCTCCATAACTACCTCAATTCCCACCAGTTCCATTATGTTTCCTAGTTCGGAAACATGAAACCCCAAGCAAGGTGCTGCCTAACAAAAGAATTACTCATAATTTCTCTCATATTAATTTTCATTGCATTTCTTACAAAAAGTTTCCATCAACTCATCTCAAATACCACCTCCGAAACCAGAAACTGAAAGAATTGGAAACAACTACCGAAAAGACTCCCAAATTCCTTCAGTTCTCTTGTTTTGTAATCATTTGTGGATTTCTTTTCTTGCAAATGCTAGATTCTGTTCAAACATTCAACTAGTTGGTTTTAAGAGTATTCAGTAAAACTGTAAGAATTGGAAGCCTAAATCATTGGAGGAACCAAAAATAAAAAAATAAACAAAATCCCTCCAAAACATATTTTCTCAATTTGCTACAACTCTCAAGTTAGCGAGCCGTTTATACAAATGGCAGCAATGCAGGCATGAATGGCTTAATTTCTAGGTTTTACGATTAGTCAGCCTGTTGCTCCTAAAAATTATTTAGTGTGCCTAATTTCATCACATGAACAAGCAAGCGAAAAACGAGATCTTGGTTTTGTTTTCTTCTGATTCATGACCTTCACAAAATGAAGCTAGTACGTGGTTCATTCAGTGACAGAAAGAGATGGTATATGAGAGAGAGAGGATATATATTAAACAAACACATTGCCCCAGAGAGAGAGCGAGAGAGAGAGAAAGAGAGAGTGAGAGAGGGAGACGGGTAGGCTAACTAGCTATTGTTATTATTGATAAGGATGAGTTGTGATCATCTCATTCTTTCTAGTTTTGACGATCACACAAAACAAACACACACAGATGGGTTGGAAAAATCACACTAGGGACGCACAATCAGATCATGAGCATGAGGAGATCAGGCTCTCCCCTGCTCAGTTGTTGCTGCAGAGGAGATTGATGAGTACTTGAGTTGGCCTGGCGGCCAGTTATTAGGTGCAGGAGGGAAGAGTGTGTCACTAAAATCGTAATATTCGCAGATCGCCCAGCACCTCATGGAGTTGTTCACCGTACCGAGCCAATTGTTTTCCAAGTTCCAATTGTGCTTCATAAACCAAAAACAATCGCGGAAGCAGCCTCGCATCCACATGTAAGAGGGAGGATTCTTCAAGTCAATACCCCAAGGGATCTTATTGATCAATTGAAGGAACTTATACCACCAACCATGAAACCATGCCCAGTCTGGGTGGACATCCACATTCGCCTCCGCCCTCTGCGCCAACAACACCACCGCCACTCCCACCGCCACTAGCAACACCGCCAATGCCTTCTTATCTGAACCAGCCATTCTCTTGATCCGGCCCGATCGCTTCTCTCTCTCTCTCTCTCTTGATCCCTCACTTCTTCCGAGTGAGAGTGATTTGAAAGAGGCCACCTCCCACCCCTTCTTATAGTTTGTTGCTCTTCACTAGTAACAGACTAATTAAGAAGAAGAAGAAGCAAGGATGATTCATTACTAACGAAGAGAGATAGATCCATGTGTGTGTATATATATATATATATATATATATATATATATATATATATCCCAAGTGAGATGAGCGGTGGTTATCATATGGCAATATGATCGCAAGTCGTTCTGTCATATAATGAGATTTATTATTGTTAATGACAGATTAATGTGATTTAAAATGGTATTGAATGGACGTTTTGATGTAGAATTTTTTATTTTCGGTGAGATCGAGTGTTTCGGGTCATTTTATTGTGGTCCCCACCTGAAGGAAGGAAGGGAGAGTCTTATGTTGATTGTGTGAAGCTCTACAAGATGGACGCTTCTGATATTATATTGCTTACAATTGATTTCACTGTGAGTTGATAATACTGAGTTTCATCAGATCGCCGGCTTCTCGCCTTCATCCATTCTTTGTTTCTTGCATCGTGTGTTTAGACTTGAGAGCTGTGAAACCGCCTTCACTCTCTCTCTCTCTCTCTCTCTCTCTCTCTGGACCCATGTGGGTCCTGACTAGGATCCGACTTTGTGTATTGGGTTCGTATCTTGGACTAAATTGGACTTAACCATTAGAAAAACCAAACCCGGTTCCTATCAAGACAAGATAAACCAGACTCTATTCATATACGATTGATGCACAGCGTATCTAAAGTATTCGGGATCTTGGTTCAATGGCATCTCGTGGCTTGGATTCATAAGAAAATGACATTCCAGATACTTCTAGATACACTAAAAATAATTCCTGTCTAGTTGAAAAATTAATAGTGTGTTAATTTAATAAAAAATGTTTATTTAGAACTTGCATTTAGTTGAATGTCGAAAAAGATCCGTTTTGAATTTGGAAGGCAATTAATTTAGAAAGGGTTGGCTTATGACGCCTAGTGCGTTCATAATGTGTATAAAGTTTTGCAAATTAGAACACAAAAGTATAACAGTAACAAAAAGAACTTAAATGGACGTTCCGTAAGAATCTGCCGTTAAAATCAAAATATAATAGTCTTTTAATGATAGTCTTTAGTTTATCATAAAACCATCACTCTTTTCAACGTTTTGGCAAAATTATCAATGCTAAACCTTTTGTCACACTTTATTGGAAGCAAGAAAAACTCTCATAAGCAAATAAAATTTTGCCTATAAGAAGTTTTGATATGATAATTTTTTTAAAATAAAAATATTTCACTTGTTTGGATAGCACGAGAAAAATAAAATGAAAAATCTTAAAAAAAATGTGAGAGAGAAGGGTGGTGGTAATGGAAAATCATCATGGGTGGTGGTGGTGGAGCTCTTCTCCGATGCCATTTTCACTAAGGTAGTTGATGGTGGGTGGTGATGGATGGTGGGGAGGACGGTTTTTTGGGAGGTGGGAGATAGTGGGTGGTGGTGGTGGAGGAGGAAGAGCTTCTCTAGTACAGTTTTTTAGGAGGTAGGTGGTAGTGGTGGTGGCGAGACAGATGATGGTGATGGATAGTGAAAAATCATTGTGGGAAGCATGATTTTTTGGGAGGTGGGTGATAGTGGTGATGGTGAGATGGCGGGTAGTGAGTGGTGGTGGTGGTAAGAGTGGTGTTGGGTGGTGGGAAATGTAAATCAATGTTTTCTCTTGGTAGGAAACATTTCTCCACGTGATGAATATTTTCTTTAAAAAAATATACTTTTATCTCTCTAAGAAATTCTCTCGTTTGGAAGGGTCATACAAACTTTACTTTTTCATTTTGTATCACTATTGGATGAATAATTGAGCAAACGAGGTTTTCGATGTTTTTGTCTTTGCATTAAACGTTATTATGGTCACGAATCTTGTTCTCGTGATTATCCCAAGGGAAAATATCTTGATATAATTAAAAACAGTGTTGTACTATGAGAAATATCGAGAAATACTGAGCACATGTGCATTAATTCCGACGTAAGTAAAAAATAGGTGATATTTTGATTTCCTCACTAATTTATGTTAGGAATATATGGTCCTTGAAATTCTCACAACAAAATTACAAAAATGTCAAGTATCTGGAACCAATAGATGGTTGGATCTTGCACAAGGTTCTCAGTTTCAAATCTAACAAAGGTTAGAATAATTAAGGGTGTCAAAGAGAAAGGTTTGACTCTGACCCGACCTGTACCAACAAACCCAATAAGGTCAGTGCTTGGTGATATACAAGGAGGTCTGATTAGAATGTGGTTCAGAGTCAAAGGGTCCAATTAATATATGGAGCTTGGTATGGTTTGTGACATTTCATACCAGTCTCGGGCCCGACTTGGGTTCCCAATAAGATCTACAAATTTTAAATGTAAAAAAACAAAACAAATTTTATTTTATTTGGTATGGTCTGTGTCTGATTCGTCTAATTATTATAGGGCATGTTTGATGACTTGTCCATGAAATTACGGAATAGAAGAACAAAATAAACAGAACATTGGTTCTGTCAACTATACCAATTGCACCGTTTCTTTGAACCGTACTTAGATGCCATGTTCCAAAGTTCAATGTTTGTTTTATGTTGTTGCGTGGACAACATAGACAGGAGAGAGAGAGCGAGTGTGTGCTTTCAGCAATAAAGGGCCCTATAAGAAATCCGGGTGCCTTATATTTGGCAGCATCCATAACTTGGAATGAGTTAGCACCACTTTCTTGATCAAATGGTTATTGAGAATTTGTTGGGGAGAGGACACCATTAGCTTAATCTTCTTGGAAAAATATGAGTTGGAAGGTTGGTCTTGGAGATGGTCTGAAAATCACAAATGGAGGAATGGATCTAGGGTTTGGAAAGGATGGTGCAAAGCAATAGATCAATTTAACAAAGTTATGCAGATAAAAGTTGATTGTGGAATATGAACTCTTTTTGGCATTACATTTGGTGTGGAGAATCTAGCCTATGAGACCAATTCCCAACCTTTTATGCTGTGACCAAAAAAATTTTTTTGAGATAAAATAAAAAATGGCTACAATTATTAATAAAAATCTATTTCATATGGACAAATCAAACTATTTGCTGCAGTCAGGGCTTGGCTGGGCTAAAAAATGGATAAAAATCTATTTCATATGGAATCGGGGCTGGGCAAGGACTGGGCTTTTAAAAAAAAAAAAAAAAATTAAACTGTTTCGGGAGTCAGGACTGGGCTACAGCCCAGTCCTGCCCCCCCCCTAGCTACGCCCCTGGTGAAGGGGTTTGGGGTATCATCTTGCGTAGACCTCTCTGACTTGTCTTTCAACAATGGACTGTACTTATGGTTATTGTTAGGTCACTCTTAATCACAACGAGAGAACATGATTTGCTGGCCAATTACTAAGGAAAGGGACTTCTCAGTTTCCTCTATGTATCGTTTCCTTGGCTACCGAATAACCTCTTGGCTTCCTAAGCACAATTTGTGGAGTGCTGGCCTCCCACTCAGGGGGGTCCCTTATAAGTTTGATGATTCTCTTGGATGTGGTGAACACTGATATTAGATTCAAACATCGATGCTTTCACCTAGCGAGCTATTGCACACTTTGCTTCTGTGAAGAGGAGTCAACACCCCATATTTTTTGGTATTGTGCATTTATCTATACTTTGATGCGTAGAGCAGGACTTGATAACTTAGCAAATTGGGAAGGTCTTTCCTTTTCATGAGACGTCTTGATTGCTTCTAACTTGAGCTCCAAAAGCCCTCGGTGGAAATTCGTATGGAGCTTATATGGATGGAGTGAAATCAGCTTATATTCAAGTGCAAACAATGTGACCTTGATGGAATTCTACATCTGCTGCGTTGGGAGGTTAAGGATCGGGTACGTGGCAAGTGACCGGATCTTCCCTTGGATTTGCTAGGGAATGGCTGGTGAGCCACTTAAGTAGATGGCCTTGCAACAATAATGGGGGTGCGAGGTGCTTTTGTTGGACTTCTCGTATGGTTTGCTTTATGTTGCATGATGGATGCCTACTTGTTGGCGGACAACACGGTTAACCATATGTGATTCTCTTGGCTATTGTTTTTCTTCCATGTTTCTCGTACATGATTCTGACTTTGCATTGTTTGGTTCCTTTGTAACATCAAGTGATATCTCATCGCTTGCTACTGTAGTCCTACTCCTACTATACATATTTGAATGAATTCTTACTTCTTTCAAAAGAAATGTTTGGCAGCATCCAAGATGTGTCTCAAGTTTTGGTGTCTAATTTTGCTAATTTTTGTTTATAATCTAAATGGGCTCACAAGGGCTCCGTAAACCTGCTTAGGTGGGTCGGCTTAAGGCGTTCAAGCTAATCCACTTAGTGATGAACATAATTTAGTTTCAGAATACCATGCATCATGCTATCTCAAATTGTAGTTTAGGTTTTCAAGGCAAAATAATGATGGTGATGGTTTTTGTATTGGTTTTCTGTTATTTCTTGTTTTTTTATGCCCAATGTTTGTTACAGAATTAGAGTTTTGCAGTTCTTGAGGCTTTAAATGATTGTCTCACATCTTTTGAACGGATTTGAAAAATGATTTTTTTAGGATATCCAAGTAAATCCTATTTCTTTTATCAACAAGTGTGTTTGATAACCTTAGATCTTGGATCCGAGGATATGAGGTATAACCCCACTCCCCCAAGTCGGATCTCATATCATCCCCTTTCTTCCTTTTATCCAAAGAAAAATTGATTTCAGACTTGAGATTGTGTGTTTGTTATACCTTAGATATTGGTGTGGGAGCACAAACCACATCAATGTCCCATGTAACAAATTGTCTCTTGCACCAAATTAGTTCTAATCACCCCCTATCATCCCTATCTTGATACCCACCGTGGGATCTCATTGATGAAACTTTTTTCGATCAAATCAGACCACATAGATGTGATCTACATGAGTGAAGATCGACATTTAAATCACCAAAATTTGAGGTGTGCAGGAATTTTTGGCGACCCAAAAAATCAGCGGGTTAATGTCGATTATGACCAATTTTTGTGTGATATTGAATATGATTGGTTTCCACGCCAATGGGGGAAAGAGACTCTACAATGAGCTCTTCTTTATTTAAAAAGAAATTAAACAATGAGTGTGCATTGCTTTCGTGTCATCATGTGAAGTTCCATTTGCTCCATGTGGTCAGTGGGGTTGTGTGTCAAGCCCAAGGCCCAGAGTCGAATCTTGTTGGTGCATTGGATCGTTTTTGCTTTACCATGCTTGGGGCACATAAGGCTGGGAGATTGCATCTTCTACCTGAAGTTTTCTTGTCGCACAAAGGTGGCCCCGTTAAGTGAATAGGTTCTCATTGAGAGTTCCTTGGTCATAAAAAAAATGTCATGAAATTGAATCCAAGCAATTAGTTCTTGCTTGAATTTGAATAGAATCATGGAGAGAAAGAGAGAGAGAACAATTCCAATTCATTTTAGAATTTGTTTGGGTGCCAAGGAATGAGCTCAAGTCACACATGGTGGCACATGTGCAACACGATATAGGCCGTGGGTCATATCATGTGTGTGTATTTATTTATGGTGATATTTTGGAAAAAATATAGATTTCCCCATCCATATTTTCCTAATGAGGATGAGATGTAGTGTGGTTAATTTCATCACATGAACGAGCGAGCAAAAAATGAGATCTTGGTTTTATTTTGTTCTGATTCATGACCACATTGCCCAGAGAGAGAGAGAGAGAGAGAGAGAGACGAGTAGGCTAGCTAGCTATTACATGCTATTATTAATAAGGATGTGTTGTGATCATCTCGTTCTTTCAAGTTTTGATGATCGCCAAAACAAACACACACACACAGATGGGTTGGAAAAATCACACCAGGGACGCACAATCAGATCATGAGCTTGAAGAGATCAGGCTCCCCTCTACTCAGTTGTTGTTGTGAAGGAGATCAATGTGTACGTGAGTAGGCCTAGCGACCAGTTATTAGGTGCAAGAGGGAAGAGTGTGTCACTAAAATCGTAATATTTGCAGATCACCTAGTTGTAACACCCCAACTTTTATAATCCAAAAAATGGTGGAATTTTTTTTTGAAATGCTTTTAAATCTTTTAACAAATAACAATAGAAAAACACATCAGTCAAAAATTTTGTTGTGCTACTTCACATGAAAACTTGCAAACATACAATTATGGAATTTAGAATTTAACAACTAATTAACCATGTATAAAATAAAATAACCACAATATCCAAAATTGATTAGAACTACCCTTGAATTGAATTAAAATAAAATTAGAGTCCAAAATTCTTGTGAAGGCAAAGGAAAGGTAGGCTCGGTCTTCATCGCAACCTCCCACCTTTGCTCGTAAGCACCTACTCATTTCCTGAAAAACATAAAATCGGAGGGGTCAGATACAATTTGTCTTAGTTGGATAGATTATACTAAACTTGTAAAACAGAAATACGAATAATGAATTTCATTTAATTTTTCATACTGAATTAAATCTAAGAGACTAAACATGCATCTTAATGAAGCAACAAGCACAGGAATATCAAATTTGAATAAACATGCATTCTTCATTTTTAATTCGAATCAAATTCAATGCATGAATAGATAAAATGCATGAACCTACCACATGCAGAAGTCATCGAATGCATGCATAAATTTTTATCTTCGATTAAGTGTTCTTTCTTAAATGATGAATTCAATGACTAACTAATGCACATATATCTTCAAGTTATCACTTTCTTAGCCCCGTTGGTACGACACAAGATTGAAAACTGGATCAGGGCTATAACATAGGGGTATTTTCATATATAAGGATGACTTTGACCTGGCCAGACACTTTTCACTCGTGACAGGGTGAGGGACGATAATTTGAGAGAGATTTTCAACGCCTTTAATCTAGATGCATCATATTTTCTTATAGCTCTTTACGCTGCAGTTTAATGCATAGGTTTCCCCATAAAATCATAGGAAGGGAGGAGAAACCTTTCGTGATCGAAACTTACTTGACCCATAAAGTTTTGTACCACTTGCCACTCTCTTATCAAGTATCTTTTACTTATGATGTTGCATTGTTTTACTTGATTACTTGATATTTTACATAAAATCATACTTGAATTCATCAAAAGGATTTGGCCTCATATAAGGCAATGGATGCACTTGCAAAGTAGTGAAACATTAATTCTTTTATGCTTTTAAACATAAATATGTACATATGCATAAATGAAAATTTTATACATTTCATTCTTTGGCTAACACATATGCATGTACATGAATAATACGATAAAGAAACACGTCTTGCATGCATCCACATAATTGTAACATCAACATCATCCTTATCAATATCATCATCATCACAACATGTTCAAATATACAGCTACAACTAACATTTGGGTTTTAACATCACACTTTGCATGTTTGACCATTTTATCCATTCATTAACGCTTAGCTCCCTTTTTCGCAACATGTTTAGTTATTATAATTTTCATTCATGACATAAGGTAGGCACATCTTACACTGTATAAATCAAACATGTATATACAAATACATTATGCATACAAATCATACAAAAATTTTCATGAAACATAGATAACTATGCATGAATCGAGGTTAGACCCTTAGACCAACTCCAAAAATGTGAAACTCTCAACCCTTTTCGACTGTTATAGAGTTTACAAAAAATTTTACATTCAGCGAACAAAGCTAAAATTTCCATAAAACATAAAAATTTTCGTCAGCTTTTCGTAGGCATAAAAAGTTTATAAAAATTTATCTGTATGAGGGAGTTACGAACATTTTACTAAAGATATGTCAAACTGTATTTCAACTATTACAGAACTGTGCTCAGACCATGAACAAAGCTAAAACTTTCATAAAAGGTAGAAAATTTTGTTAGCTTTCCAATGCAATAAACTGCTCATCAAAACTCTTCCAAACGAGAGAGTTATGAGCGTTTTACTGCTCAGATGTCTTACTGAAAAAATGTGATTCCGAGTCTATGCATTCGGGTGAACCCAAATTGAGTCACCCGAATCCGTACACCCAGAATTTTTTTGATATAATTTAATTAAAAATTATAATCAAACTATACATCCAAGTCTGATCTAATATCACTGAGATAAATCATATTTTTTCTCAGCCGTTTGGCAGAAAAAATACACTTGTCTCACACATGTATTATTTTTTTTCAGAAATTAATTCAGGAAAATATATAATTAACAAAATAAATCATAAAATTTACATGCAAATAAAATTCAAAAAAAAATCTACAAAAATCACAGAGTATGTACATAAACATAATCTACCAACTATAATTAAAAATAGCATAGATCTAACTACAAAATTCATGATTTTCTTAAACTTACCAATTTCTTTTCTAAAAAACCCGATATGACTAAAATTGCAATATCTAAAAAATTCAAAAATGGAAATTCACCAAATTTTTACAGAATGTCTACAACAACGTACTCTACTAATCCAAAACAATACTTTCAAGAAAATCATAACATAATTTGCATATTTTTAAAATTTACAGATTTTTTTTTTGAGAAACTAGTTTTTGAGCAAAATGTATTTTTAAAAAGGGTTTTCTCTCAAAAAACCCTGCTTTTTTCATCTTTCGATAACCCTAAGGCAAACCCATGTATGAGAGGACTTGTTTAAGATCTATTCTTATGAAAAAATTAGTAGAATTCGTGCTACCAATTTTGTTTCACAAGAGAAGTATAAATCCACCTACCTTTTGTCAAAAAATCCACTCTTACGCCAACCGGTGGGTCTTTGCACATGATCCGATCGATCCATACATACTACGACCTCGTATGCACCCCTATTTAAGCCCTTTTCAATCACGTGGAGGCCTCTCTTGTGGACCCAAAAGAGAAAATGCTATGAGATTAGGTGTGAAGGGAAAGGTGTGAAAAAGGGAGAGAAAGATGTGAAGAAGTAGGAAATTGGGGGAAAACAAAGGGGTCTAAAAAAGAATCTCAAATAGAAGGGGGGTGAGCCGCTCCTCCATATTTATAAAGGTTGTGTTTAGGTCAAGGTATGGAGTAAATCCCAACCTTTGATCAAATTCAAGGCTACTTCCTATATCTAATTGTCTCTCTTTCCTATTAATTTTTTTTGTAAAAAATCATTTTCTCTTCTTTCATTTCTCTTTTTTTTTGTATTTTTACCTTAGCTACTTAGGCTATAAGATTTATTTTATACATAGCATATAGTATGTATAATATATAGGTAGTATAATGTGGGCATATGGGCTGGACATCACCTCCCCTTAGGGTTTCCAAGCTTTCTATTTAAAAAAAAGAAAGTTTGACTTTGCTTTATGTTTTGCTTTTCGGCAAGTTTTAAAATAACTTTGATTTTAAAGTTTTTTTTTTTTTTTATTTTAAGTTGG
This sequence comes from Nuphar pumila, assembly GCF_984573655.1. NCBI lineage: Eukaryota > Viridiplantae > Streptophyta > Magnoliopsida > Nymphaeales > Nymphaeaceae > Nuphar > Nuphar pumila. The sequence continues at coordinate 129,693,194 of NC_143253.1, forward strand.
AAATGGGTGCCACATAGGATGGGATGGCCCACCTATGGACCCCTACCATTTTATAAGGTCCAATCAATTCTTGAGTTCCATTCTACTAAATGAAATTCCTAATTAATTTCAAATTAAATTTAAATGAAATTCTATAAGAATTCAAATGTGAAATTGCATGAAATGGCAATAAATGATATTTGAATTAGGCTTAAATGTAATTGAATTTCATCTATTAAATTTCAAAATTTTATGTATTTAAATTATTTATTTCATGTATTCTTTCTAAGGCTAATTCATATTCTTCAGAAATAATTTCTGGAGAAATGGATTCCAATAGGGTCGATGAAACCCTTAGGCGTGTGGGTGTATTTCATACACGTATTCTAAATCTTACATAACCCATAGCATAACACTTAGTTTAAATTATCATTATCCATTTATCTTGATTCTTAAATTTATTTTCTAAAAATACTATTTTCTAAATAATGCATTTTGAAGATGATTTCTCTCAGGGTCGGTAGGACCCATTATTGTTTTGAATATTTTTTTTGTATATTAGATTTCAAACTCATGAAACTAAATTCATATCAATTTATCATAAATTTGTCTGAAATCCTATCTGACTTTATTTCGATAAAATTTATCAGTTATTTTATTAAATTTTATCTTTTCCAAAAATTTGATTTTGAATGTAAATTTCACTTAAATCAACTCGAATCAACTTTAATTTTTATAGGATGTTTCTTATGTTTCATTTTAGGCTAATTTATATTTTTATACTTCTTTCTCGTAAGATTTGTCCTTTTATTTATTATAAATATCTTGAAGAATTCATAGGTCTAATTTCTAGATTTAATCAAAAATTTTAAATTCAAATTCAACAAAAAATATAAATTATTGTTTATTTTAAACTTGAATTAACATTCAATTAAGTCTTAATTTAATTTGAATCAAACTCAAATCTAATTATAATATTCAAACATATTTATTAAATTTGAGTTCAAATCCAAACTGATAAAACTTCAGAAACTAAAATCAAAATTCCAATTAAATTCAGCTTAAACCCGATTAAAAATCAAAATCGTGATTCAGGATAAATTTTCAACTCGAGAATTTTTTTAATATCAATTAATACTTAAATTATAATTAAATTTATAATTAAAAAGCAAAGCACATGGTTGATCTTTGGTTCAATTACCCCTGGTTATGGTGTCAGGAATGGTTGAACCTCGTATCGACAGGCGAGCCCACTACTCAGTGCACTTTGGTGGAGTGTAGTTCGAGTAGCTTCGAAACAACAATGCAATTATTTTCTTGACAAAGTTAATAAATAAAGCACAAACACATATAATTATATTGTCACTGACGTGAATCCAAAACATTGGGCTAACTGTTATTTTCAAATAAAAAGATATGACTGCTTAACATCTAATATAGTGGAGAGCTTCAATTCATGAATTCTCGTTATACATGATAAACTTTTAATACAACTTATTGAAAAACTTTGTCTCATGTTGATGAAACTTTTTAAAAAAAGAAAGATTATGAGGCAGCATATGACAGACGTTGTGGTGTCGAAGGTCAAAGAAAAGCTACAAGAACTGAAGAAAAAGCTACAACAAATATTTGTGCAAGTAGTGCATTGCCTCCAATAATAGTACGAAGTTCGCAACCGATCTCACGATTATAGTGTTGATTTTCAAATATGCTTGTGCTCTTGTGAAGAGTAGTAGGTTAGCATAATTCCTTGCGAACATGTGATCGCATGCATTTTATATGAGGGCAACCTACCAGAGGATTACTATAACAAGTGGTTCAAAGTTGAATCATATCGAGCTATATATAATCAATATTCATTATTTCCAATGACGGATCATATCACATACATTGCTTCACGTACTCTTATAGTTGTCTATCCACAAAAAGTTGTTTGTAAAGCAGGGTGATGTAAGGTTAATAAACAGAGAACAAAACACAGGAACAGTGTGCCATATAAGTGTAGTATATGTGGTAAGGTTAACCACAACAAGCGACACCATGAATAACAGTATGTATATATATTTAGTGTTGTTTAATGAATTGCTTCTTTTAATGCATATTTAGTATTTTTAAATTAATTGCTTCTTTATGTATATATCCAATGTTATTTAATTAATTACTTCTTTATGTGTATATCTAAGTAATTCGAAATGTATGGTTATACATATTCTAACAAAAGAAAGAGATTAAAAAAGTTTTGAGTTTTGAAGAGTAAGAAACAGTCGATCGTACATGAGGTATAAGCAATATCCCAAATTATGTGTGTATATTTGATATTAATTGTATACAATTTATTCTATTGTTAATAATAAGTTAATGAGAAAGGAAAAGCTATAGAAGAGAATACCCAGAGCCGAAAGAATATGAGTTTGGTAAAAAAACTCTCTTGCCAAGTGATGCAAGTGTTAGTTTTGCACATTAATTTGTTTATTTTTTTTGTTACGCTTGCATGTAATTTTGTTTATTCTTTTGTTACCATGCTGGATTTACTATGTAGCATCTAGCAAGATTCGTAGAAAGAATCCAAGTGGCTCACAACGAGAAAAGGAAAATAAAGATAACTTACTAAAGACCCTTTAGCTTTTCTCGTATTTCTCTGTATATTATAAAAGCGATGTTTATATTGTTTTACTACCGGATTAATAAAAATCAACTAGTAAACCTTGTCTTTTCACAATAAATGATCATAACTAAAGGGCAGCGAGGTGAGGCAACTGACTACTTAGAGAGCAATGATTTTCCGTACCATTTTCTTGATGTTGACAATGTATGGTTTTATACAACTTTGCATACTTGCAACTAAATTTTCATATGCACAACAATGTTACACTAGATTTATGTTACAACTTTTAATTTCTTTCAACTAGGACAACGAACACTGAGTTTTTTGAAAAATGTACATGAAGAAAAAGGACTTTAGGATGTACAATTCTACGTCGAACACATTTAGCACATAAAAACCTCAAACAAATAGTACTATAATATAACTTACTCAATAATGTGTTTTTTTGTGTATATTTGTTATCTCCTTTTTTGTATATGTTTGTTATTTTTTTTTCTTGCATATGTGTTTAGGTTTATTCTTTTTACCACAATTTAGGTTCTATTGTTACAAAGATTGGATGACATAGAGAATAGAGGGTATTTCTCAACAAGAGAATGAGTAATTACTTTGTATAACTCATTTCGTACATATATATGTTTTTCACTTAGTATTTTCTCGTTTTACAGGTATGACTATAGTATATTTGTTATACAATATATGTAGTACTTAGGCATAAACTAGAGTTTAAACTTCACACAAGTGTGTGTTTATATGTTAGTTGTTCATTATTTTGAGATGTTCAATATAATTAGTTATTTGCTAATAAAGGGTTATTTTCATTAAGATGTCACACATATAAGGAATCGTATGATCAAGTTATACAAGCATACGAAGGAAATGGCTTTCAAGGGTGTGAAAGACAATGAAAAGACGAAAACATCAGTTAGAGAGGTGCCGAAAGAGTCTGTCTAGCTGGTTGAGCTATGGACAATTATGCACATATATAATAAATCAAGTTAAAGTTACATTTGTAATTTGATAAATCAAGTTAAACTTTGTAATTGAATAGATCAAGTTAAACTTTGACTATAACTTCGTAATAAAGCCCATGTATTGAATGTAAATTTGTAATTGTTAAACTTTAAGTTATCTGTTTTCGTACAAACCAATTGTATTTAGTTCTATGTTAATCATATTGACTTGTAGAGAAACAATTTTGCAAAACTGTCTGATTTTTGCCGATAAGTAGGCTTTTTGCAAATATGCTTCATGAAATTTTGAAACATATATGTGAACAAGTATGATATACGCAAATGAGTTGAAAATAGTTGTCAAAATTAGTAGCCGGAAGGAAAGCAGGTTGTGAACCACTGGTTGGGGAGGAAAAACAAAAAAAAGTTCTAGATTATGCAAAAATAAGCAGTTTGGGGATCACAGCGGGTTTATATATGATTCAAGAAATTCACAAAAAATAAGAAATATCAAATATTTGTTATAGTTTCACAAATACTTAAGTATGATATTTGTGATATCTAGAGATTTGCAAATAACTTCATGCGAGAGCGTGCAAAATATGCGAAAACGTAAGATATTTGCAAAATTAGTGGTAAGTTTTTTTGCACAAAAATTTATGTGATTTCATAATATATGCAAAAAAATATGTTATTTATGAGAGATGTTTCACAAATATTTTTATGCAAACTTTTTTATTATAGACGAAAGAGTAGGATATTTGCGACTTTGGTGGTTTTATTTCACTGAGATTTCACAAATAAATTTATGCGAGTTTGTAAGGTCTAAATTTGCATAAAAAAACCTGTGATTCTATATTTAAGTAGGCATTGGACATCTTTGACAGGCACTACAATTTTATAGCAAAAATGCCTAATTTGCAATTACGAAGGGTAAAAGTATTCTAACGATGTCAGATATTTCGATTTTGGACATCGGGAGAATATAAAAAATTATAGGATTTTTAGGGAATTGCGGCAAATTGCCCATACAGTATAGTCATTTTTCGAAAAAAAAAAGGGGTAGGACCATCACCCTTCTTTGTATCTATATGTTTTACACAAATTTTTTTCCCAAAATTCCTAAAGAAAAAACAGATATTTCAAAATATCATGAGAACTTCAGGGCATTAGAATTGTGACATTTATTGCTTCTAAGGTTCCAGCGCCTCTTAATGCTAAATTAAAAAGATTTTCAGAAGTATCTAATGATAAACATTTAGTCTGAACAAAATCTTAGGATAAGAGCAGGATTGAACTATTAATTTCTAAAAAATTGTAAGCAATTAATGTGCCCTTAACTACGGGGCTTACTTACTTGGGGTGTGGGTGACACAATGGGGGTTTATCTCGCAGAGGGTGGGCCCATTAAGTGACCCGGTTCTCAGCGAGGGTTCCTTGTCATAAAAAAACTGTTAGTACATTAATTGATAGGGGTGGGCATCAGGCCAGCTCGGCCCGGCCCACTAATGGACCAGGCCGATCGGGCCGTTGACCAGCCTGATCCGTTTACTAATGGGCCAAGTTTTGGCCTGGTTCTTAATGGGCTCGGGTTGAGAAGCCCATGGCCAGGCCCATTGGCTCAACGGGCCAATGTGAAGAAGTCTGGGTCCGGCCTGGCCTGGCCCAATCTTAAAATGCATAAATGCTTGACTGAAATTATAGGTTAACCAGAGAATATCAAGTTACCATGCAACTAATTAGGTAAACAGTAATAATTAACAAATATCAAGTTCCTATGCAACTAATTAAGCAAATAATAATGGTTATTCAATTTACTATGTAATAGTTAATTTTTAAAAAAATTATATTATTAAAAAATTAATAAATAACTCAGGCCCATCGGGCCAGCCCGATAGCCTACCCTTATTGATTGATGTTTAACCTAGCAGTACTGAACTATTGATTTCTGAAAATGTTGGTTGGGACAAAACATTGTGGTTCGACCGTGCGTGCATCAGGGGCAGTGAAGAATATCAAAAAAGGAGACTTAATTAGGTGACTTCTGAAAAACAGGAAAAAGTATGTTTGAACCTGACCTTATGGTCAAAGCAATTACTTTTATCAATGTTTTATTTGAAGTTTGATAGTCGATTTATCTTATTCTTACTAGACATTTGGATCATCTCCAACGGATGTCACAGGGACACGAGGCAAGTTGGAGTATCTTTATGACATATCGGAAAACCTGTTTCATTTCATCTTGAGATGCAAATGGATAGGATCCAGGATGGTGGTTTTACAATTTCTAGCTGTTTTGGATCCGATTAGAATTCCCATGTATTTAGCTCTTCTGGATCCGAACCGTTTGCATCCTTACTTCCATCCAACGAAGAAGTATGCTTTTCAAACCCATTGAGGGGTTTTTCAAAGAAGAGAGTAGCCAAGCGTCAAAAGTGTCGGACTGCAAATCCATTGAAGGATTTTCGTAGGGTTTTGTAGGACTGTAAATACATTTTGTTGTAGAGTAAAAAATGTGGCATGACGGATACTAGAATGCCGATCAAACCATGAGACATAAGCTCTTTGTTTTGGTTGCGTCTCAAGTAGGACGCCATGCGCAAAAAAAAAAGAAGGCCGAAGCGTGGCATCTCATTGGGGGCAAGGGGTAAGCCCACAGAGTTTTATGCTGTCAGGATACCACAGGCAGAGCTAGTGTGGTTAGGTCTTTGATCCTGGGAGCGTTTTCTCTGCATAAATATATAAAAAAGTAATACACCATGCATTATAAAAATTAGATAAAAAAGTAGCCACCATCCTTATTAGAGATAAGCTAAATTAAATTACTTCCTGTTAATCTGCTAATGATTTTTTTCTAACCTAGACAGAATAAAATATATGCACCCCAAGAATGAAAGAATTAACACAATTGAGGGAGAGAGAGAGATGCCACATGTTGGTCATGTTAGTCAACCATGTTCCGACTCATTACACATTATTAGTCTAGTCAACCATATTCCAACTCATTACACAGTTATTAGTGCAGACAACCATATTTCAACTCATTACACAATTATTAGTGTAGTCAACCATATTCCAACTCATTACACAGTATTGGTTGGTTACACCAAGGCACACCGAGGGGTGGCAATGGGGTCGGGTTGGCGGGTTGACCCAGCTGGTTGGCGGGTCAGCATACCTCAACCCGAACCCAACCCGTTTAATAAATGGGTCGGCTGTGGCAAACACGAACCCGACCCATTTATTAAACGGATAACCCGACATGACCCACCAACCCGTTTAATAAACGGGTTAGGTCGGGTAAACAGGTTGGCGGGTTAGCGGACGGGTTGGCGGGTGGGTCGGGGTCGGGTAAACGGGTTGACCCGGCCGCCTAACCCGTTTATTAAACAGGTTGGCGGGTTGGCATACCCCTAACAGGAACCCGACCCGTTTAATAAACGGGTTAGGCGGGTCGACCCGTTTATTAAATGGGTTAGTTTAAACCAAACCCGAACCCGCCTAAGAGGCGGGTTGACGTGTCATGTCAAGTTTTGCCACCCCTAAGCACAGGATCATTCCAGATTTCAACTTTTCCCACATGGGTCGTCTGCAAGTTCAGATTGAGAATGAGCAATTGTGAACACGTGTGGTGACTCTTAGGTGTTTTACTTGAACAGTGACTAAATCTCAAGATTTGCCTAGTCCAAGAGGCCACTTAGGCTTTCTCTTCTTTTGTTTTTCCTCTTTATGTTTTGTAGGCTAGAGATGTCTTCACAAGCAAGTTTTGGGACAACGGGAAACGCTGGAGTTTAGAACACTAAGAGTAAAACACAAAATACCACTTGACAACTTGGCCTCCCGCCAAATTACATGACACTGAGTTTTTGCAATCTTGATCCTAATATGAAGGAGCTGGTATTTCATCAGCAAAGGCAAATAGGAATTTCATGTCCAACCAAGTGCCCAAAAGTAAATCAGAAAAAACATGGATTTTACCTCCTGATCACAAAGATTAATTGTTATTTCCAGCAAAACTCTTTAACATGCAAATCATTTATTCGGTGTCTCATATATATATATATATATATATATATATATATATATATATATATATATATATATATATATATATATATATGTGTGTGTGTGTGTGTGTGTGTGTGTGTGTGTGTGTGTCAAAAGCTAGTTTTATTTTGTAGGCAGATATTATTTGCCGAGGAACACAGTGATACGTCTCGTTCAGCAAGAATCCCTGTTTTCTGATTTATTTTCAGCCATTCAACCATCAAGGCTCACACTGAACAGAAAATGCCATAGAAGCCAAATTGAAAACAGGGAAAAATATGGACACAAAGATCTACATCAGTTACAAATAAAACTGGATAGAGAAAATAGGGTAACTCCTCCATAGAACATAAACAGAATAGGAAATCCAGTTTCTATTTGAGTTAACAATTCTTTGCCTTTCTCATCTTGTGATTTTAAACTGCCATAATCTCCACAAGCTACATGGTCGTATTGCTCACATAAACATTGGTACATGTTTCATAATGCAAAGTAGAAACAGCACAGAATAACTTTCATATTTTTAGTGATCAATTGCTCCCAAATTTATCAGTTACAACATACAACTTTCAATCACCAAAACTAATAGCCAGCATTAAATACATCTAACTAGGGAAAGAGAAGAAAAGATGTCACTGTACACTGAAAGGCAAACTATACCAAACAAAAACATGCTAATCTCAGAGGCATATGACATGCCATGGCCCATCATGTACATCAATCAAGATACACATCATCAGCAGAGGTAGAACAAAGTTGATAGACATGAGAAAATTTACAATAGGTATCAGTCCCAAGATACAGGACAGTGTTAATTGATCTTGTAACTTCTGGAGTTCTGCTTGCCTTAACAAAAACACAATCAACACAGTCACCAGTTGCACAGGTCTTGCCGCTTATAATTATCTCCATAACCAAGATTTAGAGCATTAACACTGTATATGACATGATCCACATGTTCAGGAGATGAACTAGGAATATTCTCAAGGGTAGAACGAGGAGAATGACATGAGGTTGATTGGTTTCTGGGAGGTTCAACACAACCAGGGCTGCTCTCACAGGAAAAACAGAATTAAGGTCATAACAAAAATTAATTGAGGAAAACTGATTTTCTTTTAGGAGGTAAAACTGCAGAAACCATCACCTTTGTGATGTCTTCTTTTCCTTTGTAGCCTGTGTTCTTGGAACTGTTGCCATGGTATCGGTAGCCCGACTAGCTCTTTCCCTCGAATTATGTAATATATCCTGTCATATTTGGACAATTAGACATCTCAAAGATAGATATAAAAATAATAATTCTCCACCAAAGAATGAAAAAACTAACCAGTTTTTTATTTTTTAAAAGTGTCGGATGATAATTGGAGATTTCATGATAAAGTGAGCTCCCCAAAAATGAATGCTCAAGCAGCTCCATTGCCGTTGCCCTTTCTGCTGGGTTAATTTGCAAGCAGCGATGAAGAAAGTCCTTGCCAACCGAACTCAGATTGTCTGGAATAGGTGGGATTCTATTTCTCATAACATTGAACATTGCTGCAGGCTGCATAGGACAGAGAAAAGAGTCAGCATCGAAGACAGATAACATAATAAATGAATAAATAAAACCCAAATAGACATGAAGATTGGTAACAAAAAGAATTCTTTAATACTCAACCTGCCCTGCCACCAAGTTCGGACTTAGAATATTTAAAAGAGACCTATACATTTTCTATTGACAATAAAAAAGATGAACCAAAAAAGAAAAGTTAGATATCCGATCTTCTTTTAGAAAAAAAATCATCTATTGGTGGCCATGATATTCCTATCTCTATATGAATGGGGTACCTTACGTAGGTTGTAGATTTCATACTATTGTGAACAGTCATGCTTCTAACACTTACCTTGGTGTTTGTGTGTGTGTATGTGCATGTTAACCTCAGCATGTTAATGTCATATCTGAGATTATTCTCTTTGATGATAATGGTGCAATAGAGAGAGAGAGAGAGAGAGAGATTCTCTAACCAGATGAGCGGGTAGGGCATGCCCCAACCAAACCGGCACTGGGCTGGTTGGTCAGATTGGCAGCACGACATCTGAAGCCAACAGAATTAACCAGCCTGGTGAATTTACAGTTAGACTAGGCTCAGGACTTATGCACTTATGCAAATTGGGCAGGTGATCCAAACATGAGAAGATCCATGTTTGGCTTTTGTGTATTTCTTAGGAGAAACTTGATATTGTGGAATAGTAAGAAACAGAGAACTGTAGCAAGATTAAGTACAAAAGCAAAATACAGGTCCATGACATCTTTAGTTGTGAAAGTAACTTGGATAAGACACTTATTGTTTACGTTAAAGCGAGAGATTGGGAGATCGGTTGTTTATTTCTATAACCAGAGTGCCATTAAAATATCTTTAAATCTAGTTTATCATGGGAAAACAAAGCATATCCAAATAGACCAGCATTTTATAAGGGAGAAAATAGAAGATCAAGAAATAGAAGCGCAGTTTGTGGGTTCAGAGAATCAGATTGTAGACATATTCACCAAAGGTCTTACCAAGGCAAGATTTTGGTTTCTAAAAGGCAAGTTGTTCATGATGAAAGGACATGTACAGCTTGAGGGAGGCTGTTAGTAATGTAATTCATATAGCTCACAAGAGTACATATGTAATTTGCATAATTATGCTGTACTTTTTATATTTTGTATCTTCAGCAAGGGTGTTTTGGTAAAATACCAAAACCCTAGTGTAATCTTGTATTATAAATACACAGTGATACAGCAGCCAGCCCACCAAGTCATTAGACGTGGGATTGAGTCTTCCTCTCTCAACACCTTTTTGTGTTCCACTGCTGGGAAAACTTTGATCTTTCACATCTGATTGGCTGGATTATTCAACATGTGTTGATTATAAAGAGAAAATCAAATATGGGAGGAAGAATTAGAAAACCTTGTTTTCTGTCCAGAAGAATAAAGAAGATATTCAACACAACTGACTACAAAAACATCAACTATGAGAAGGCTTGATGATGATGATGATGATGATGATGATGACATTCAACCTAAGTTGTATAATGAAGTGTTTGGAAATAATAGCATATTAATTACAAATACAGGAATGAACAGACGTCAAAAGCTAAAGTAATTTTTATGTGAAGATAATTTATCAAGAAGTTCAAAAAGAAAAAAGGCAAATAGGTATGCTTCTTAATGGTGTGCAAAATGCACAAAGACAAGGCAACTAATGAAGTTAACACCGAGGAGGAAAGGAACCTTGTATGGCAATTCAAAATGGATCACAGTTGGAACAACTATTGTAAAAACTACAAGTTCATCAAGAAGCTCAAAAAGAAAAAAAGGACAAATATGCATATGCTTATTGGGGTGCAACTTCCTATCTTAGAATGCCAAGGCAACTAATGAGATCAAGACTGAGGAAAGGTGCCTTATATGGAAATGCGAAATGGATGCACTAAACTTACTCGTTTCATTAACATCAAAAACCTTTCTAATCTGTGCTTACTTGCATTAATCACAAATTAAGTGATATGATTAATACAAGATGTCCCATGTACACTTCGCAGATGCAGATGGTCTATTAGCCAAATATAAAACTTGCAAACAACAAATGAAACGAAAATAGGGTACATAAAAACGATTTAAATAAATGAACCAAAATAAGGTGCGTAGAGGATAGGTTTGAATCTGTAAGCTCTATTGTATCACAACATGCAGGAAAAAGTAGATAATGAGAACATGCAGTAGTGATAAGTGGGTGCTGCTCCCATTAATAGGTAAACCTTTATAAGATTATATGGCACATAACTGAAAGAAAATAAAGTGCATTTAGCCAACATGAATGCACTAAGATTAAATAAGATGGATAATACCAGACGTACAGTAACAGAAGCTTAAAAGTGATGCCAAAAAAGAAAAATATAGAAGATATTCAGAGAAAGTCCAGTGTGGTCATATGAAGATGTGGAAGGTCTATAAGGTGAAACAGTAAAATTTGATGAACTAGGACATGAAGGGATAGGTAAAGGCTTGGAGAAGATGGTAAGTGGGGGCAGGTGAGGTTGTCAACAAGTCAGGACTTAACATTAGAAGGTTGAGCATTACACATGAAACCGAACTGATATGGATAGGAGAACCTGATTCTGCTGTTGTATACTGTAATAAAATAGTACCTTCATCCCATACCTGTATACTGGTACAAGAAGAAACAACTCAAAGATGCACCACAAGAAGCCAGTTCTACTCTATGTCACAGAGGGCAGAATAAATTGAAAATAACCTTCAATATGGATAGAGAAGAGTGCATGAACAATTAGTAGCTCGAGTTATCCTTGATGCCTAGCTAAGGGCATATGAAAGAAGATAACAGCCAAAGGAACATGATTCTATAGCAAGAACCATGATCAGAATTGTAGCACAATTATGGTGGTTTTCTCTACGATGAACTATGTCCCTCAGTTTTGACCTAATGCAAAGGATGAAATGATGTCCTAGCTCCACAGAATCATGTAAAACATACTGCTGCATGAGCTCACCCCAGACAAATTGCACCATGGAGGTTTCCCTGTTATCATCTCAATGATGGTACAACCCAAACTCCAAATATCAACAGCAAGGTCACATCCAGTTTTTTTCTGATGTAAGACCTGGAAGAGAGAGAACCAATGTTGGAAAAAATCATCTATATCAGAGTTAAAAGGAGGTTGGATAATTTTTTTTACCTCTGGAGCCATCCAAAATGGAGATCCCTTCATTGAAAGTGGTGAAGCCTGCCCATTCAACTGAAAAAAAACAAGGCAATTTAAATAAGTGATTACACATGATAGAATTAGGTCCATGACTATCCCTCTAGGCTCTAACCATCTTTTCTGGCAATAAAGTTTGTACACCAGTCCTGTTGGGTGTCATCAGTTCCTCTAACAAGCAGCTAAACTAACATATTTTGTTTGATATGTGTCTATATATTACTGTCTCCAACATGTCAGAATTTCCAACACAAAGTGTCTCATGGTTCCATACTTGACAAGGGATCTGGCATAAGAAGTTATGTTTCTGCTCCTCATTCCCCCAATACTTGTATGCATTTTCTGGATTAACTATATAGGACATGTCATTGCACTTGGTTGATAATGATTTATGATCTTCCGTGGATATTTACTGATCGTTTGGATTAAGATATGGAAGGATACCACTCAAGTAGCAGAACTCACCAATACAACAATACCAAAACAACCATAAAGATTGATTTACTTTGATGTTAGGTCTCATTTCACTTAACCAAACCCTCCTAATTTCAGTGATAGCAAGGTTGTGCATACCACAAGGAAGTTCATAACAAATAAAGAATATTTTATCCATTATAGGTGAATCAGAGGTTTTAAGTCCGTGCACCATATTGTCTCATAATTCACAATTGCTCATTTATTATGCAACAGTTTTTCTTGCAAAGCCTTAGACTGCAACGAGATTACAAACACTGTGCTCTAAACTCAACACTGACTACTGCCGATGCCACAGAGTGCTTCCTCATTGGTAACCTCTTTGCCTGTTCCATAAATGGCGGTTTAATTGTTTGAGAACTTTTTCCAAAGAAGAAATTTTGTTGATTTGACATTTTTCTTCATAGACAATACATCAGGAAGAAATTGTGACGGCCCATAAGGTCTGACAAATTGCATGGAGAAAGTTGTCAAGAAAATGCTTTCCACTAGGATAATGTTATCTGGTATTTGAAACGGCATGGAGACAAATGTAGGTCCAACTGCTTTGACAAATTGATCCATTACAACTACTTTCTCAGGCAAACAAAAGGCCCATAAATGACTATTTACATTAAATGTTCATTTTAAACATTCTTTTACTATTTCTGAATAATATGCATCAAGACTAGTTAACCTCATTACTTTTCATTATTGACAAATAAGATGTGATTTTTCTTCCATATGTTGACATCTTGAGTGTAAATTTTGATTTGTGCTCATGATACACATAAAACACATATATACACATGCATCTGGCATGCCCCATGATCTACTTAGCAAATACTTTTAGAAGAAGTAACCAGCATCAGAAAAACCACTAAGCCAAAAAACAATGACCACATAAACCCTAGATAAAAGAAATCACTAAGGTTCAAGAACTTTCTGTTCCTATATAACAAAATTAAGGAATAAAGCAGAAGGAATAGCCACACATGAAAACAATCTGAATAACAGAACATGCATAAATCCCAAGTAATACACTGTGTTAGTGTAGTTTACATGAAAAAAATATATTGAGAATATATCTAGAAGTACTCTGTCAAAGGATTTACATGTTTTGCCATCCCAAAGTCTGCAAGCTTAACAACACCATGATGGTTAACCAGTAGGTTTGCACACTTGATGTCCCTGCAAATAAACAATAAAAAGAAAAATCATCTCAGATCCGCTACTACCTTGCTTGCTTGTTTCCCTATTCCTCACCCAATCTAAGGCTACACGCCTTTCACTCAAGTCACTCCCCAAGCAACTTGAGCTACAGTCGCTTCACCTTAGATTATGAAAACCGTATACGTCATCAGAATTGGCAAATCCTTGAATGAATGAGTCCCTGATTTTAAGTGAAATCCTACCAAAATATTGCAATACGATACATGATCATGGTTAAAAAGAAAACTACTGCATGTCATCACTAACCATGATGTTCCACAGGATAAAAATCAATCCACACTGTGTATGAATTTGATTGTTAATCATATTGTTTGTGACTATTCCACCTTAACAACAAGAACAGAGCACAATTGAAACTAATCAAGCAGAATGTGACCAACTAAAGCCACTTAGATTCATAAGAAATATGTAATTCATGCAAGAGAACACTTAAGATAGCATTCAAATAGACAGGATTAACTCCAGAAATGACAGAAACAAGATACCTTGATTACAAACATGATTAAAGCAACATTAGATCAAAATTTCTACAGGAGAGAGGGTAAATGTCCTGGAAAACATCAAGGCAAATAACCTCCAAGACAGAGAAAGAAACTGAAACATCAAAGAGCACATTAAAATGTGACAAATAAAACATGACATAGAAGGAATTGAAATTTAAGAGCATATCATTCTGGCCTAGCAACAACAACACACACACACACACACACACACACACACACACACACACACACACACACACACACACACACACACACACACACACTACATGAGCACATATAGGGCATTCTAAAGGACCCCATGGGAACACCTTGCAATCCATCTTTTCTCCTTCCAAATTTTCTATCTTCCTGGTTGTTCCTTCTTCTCCCAATTCCTTCCATTCCACCAATGAACGATCTATAAGTCAAAACCGTGAGTTTCAGAAAAAATCTAGGAAGGTAGACTTTGAGATCAAACTCCTTGCTTTTTGTCTTCAAGCTGCACTCTATCTTGGTCCGGTACTCCTTCTCGGACTCGAGTTCAAATATCATTAGAGTAGGTGTCTTATCCATTTAGGTTGAGAGCTGTTGCCTAAAGCACTTAACTGTATATTTTGTGGTTATGGTATGTGTCAGAAGTTAAATTGTACATATACATATTTATATATATTGTATATAAATATATATAATAATATTTATTTGTTGGGACTAAGTCAAATTAATTGACTTGTTCCCAACAGCTAGATTTCTAGCTGTTGGGACCAAGTTTGACTTGCTCCCAACGGCTAGAAATCTAACCGTTGGGAGGTCCCACTCTCAACTCTAGTGCTCCCTCTCTCTCTCTGTTCTCCCCTTTGTAATATATGCTTTTGAACACTTGTTTCATTGAATAAAATATGTGGTTATCCACTTAAGTTGGAGTTGGTGGACTCTTGGTTCCTGATTGAAGACTCTTTGAATCTTTACATGTATCAGAGATTGGTTCTTTTTTTTATTCTCATTCAAGTATTCTTAATTAAGACACTGGTGGAGTGTTCGTGAAATCGTGATTGTGCAAGTGCTTGTGGATTATGATCGTGAATCATTAGATGATTCAAGTGCTTGCATAATATCGGTGGAGTGCTAGTATTTCTCTTTTTGTTTTCTCTCTTCTTCTCTTTATTCCTCTTTCTACCCATTCCTTGTAAAATGGATGACAATGAAAATGTCACCATTAAGCCCGTGAAACTCAATGATTTTAACTATGTAACATGGGCTTCTATTATGAAATACTTTATTTGGAAAAAAGGGTTGTGGGGCCTAGTAGATGGGTTTGATGGAACCCAAGATAGTTCTCACCAAGGTAGAAAATGAGAAAGAAGTTCCACTAATTGAAAGTGAAAAGACCAAGGTCATTGCTAACTATGAGAAGAAGTGGAAAAAATGGAGAATGAGACATGCCAAGACTATGTCTTGGCTTATTAGTAATGTGGATGTTAAAAAATGTTTTAGCCTTGCCAAATTCGAACATGCAAAAAAGGCTTAGGAGTATCTCAAGAGAATGTATTCTCTTAAAGATATTGCACATGTGTATAATGTGCAAGATAGAGTTCGGACTATGACTCAAGATAAAAAACAGTATTAGAGAATACTATAATGACTTGTTTGAACATTGGGAAAAATTGACTCTTTTAGAGCCAAAATGGCATTGCCCCGAAGATATTGAGCTCCGTAAAAAACAAATAGATGCAAAGCACTTTTATCAACTTATCAACGGTTTAAGACCGGAATTTGAAGCAAGTATATTCTTCTTCATAGAGGAAAATTTCTCTCTATTGAACACACTATAAAGGAGTTGAGTATAGAAGAAACTAGGTTGAAAAAGCGTGCGGCAAGAAATGAAGATGCCATCTCTAGACCAAAAAATTATGTTTGTGCATATAAACCACCTTATTATAGAAGACAAGGAAATGACTATAATAGAAAGAAAATTATTTGTTATCATTGCCATGAACCGAGATACGCCAAGCCCCAATGTCCTAAGCTAAAAGGGATATTTGAAAAGAAGGTTGCTTCGATTAACACTCCACAAGAGTCAAGTGACATTCCTGTATCCCAAGAATCATCTATTGAAATCATGTCTCCAGCTCAACTAGTGGAAGTTCTTCAACCTCTTCTCAAAGAAGCATCTTCTTCAATTGGAGTCGTTGTTTCATCTTTATCCAACCCCCGTAAATTTTCTTTGCTTCTCAATTTCGGTGCATTGTTTCACATGACCCCAAACCATGATATATTATCAGAATATCATAACAACTCAAGTGTGTCAAATGCTTTTACGACCAATGGTACATCTCTTCAATTTTAAAAAGGATTTTTCAAAATCAAAAAGGTTTTTTATTCAAAAGATCTGACACATTCTCAAATTAAACCTAAATCTTTTATCCATATCTCAAATATCTTATTATCGTTATAACATTTTTTCTCTTCAAACGAATGTTTGGTGCAAGATCGTCAATCAGGGAAATTAATTGGGCAAGGCCATAGAGAATGAGGGATATGCTATATGGATTTTTTAGAAATACCCAAAGATGTTTTTTTGTTGTAATGTTCAAAAATTAGATTTGTATGTATAACATAAAAGATTAGGATATTCAAATGTATCAAAAATTTAATATTTTCCAAATTTGGAAAAATTTTGTGATCTTAATGATTTCTCTTGTGAAGACTATGTTCTTGAAAAAATGAAGAGATTATCATTCAATGATAGAACTTTTGTTTCATCTAGACCACTTAAGTTAGTTTATTCGGATGTTTGGGGTCCAATACCCATATTATCTAAAGGTGGATATGCATATTATGTCATATTTGTGAATGACTTTACTAGACACACTTGGATATAGTTCCTTAAGCATAAATCTGAAGTCTTTTTTTGTTTTTTTAAATTTTCATAAGTTGGTTAAAAATAAGTTTGAAAATGAAATTTCTATACTTCGTACTAATTCAAGGGGAGAATTTGTATCAAATGATTTTAAAGATTATCTTAAACCTTATGGAATCACACATCAAAGATTTTGTCTTCACACACCACAAAAAAATGGTTTAGTATAAAGAAAATATAGGTACATCATTGAAACTTCAAGAACCTTGCTTATTGCTAGTCATGTGCCTAAGATTTTTTGGGCATAAGTTGTTTTCACAGTTGTTTATCTTATAAACATAATGTCATCATCCTCGAGTTATTCCTAGAGTTATTCCTTGTGCCTTTTTTGAGTATGCCAACAACCAAAAGGGATATCAATGTTACAATCCTAAAACTGAAAAATTATATATTTCTAAAAATGTAACTTTTTTGGAAAAAAAAAAACTTTGATAAAGATCAAGCTATGGAAATAACTGAGTACTCATTTTTATTTGATCTTGGATCCAACCAAGATATTGATGATCGTGATTTTGAGAATATCATTGAATCAATAGATAGGGAGTCTCTTGATGAAGTTCCTCATGATAATCAAACTTGTTTACAATACTCTAGATGGGGATGTCCTAAACCTCCATGTGCATTTGAAAAGTTCTTTAATTTAGGTGAAGAAAAATTGCAAACTAGAAAATCATCAACAGTTTCAAAGCCTCCATCAAAATTCATTTCATATGATTCTTTTCATCTAAATATTAAACATGCATAGCCTTAATTCACTTATACGTAGAACCTTCATCTTATGTTCAATCCAAAGAATACTCTGAATGGATTAAAGCCATGAAGGTAAAACTAGATGTTTTAGAAAAGGCTCAAACTTAGTCTATTCAAGATCTTCCGGAAAAGAAACTCATAGGTTTTTAGGTGGGTATATAAGATAAAAACCAAGAGTGATGGGACACTTGAGAGATACAAAGTTAGGCTAGCTGCCAAAGGATATGCACAAGAATATGACATAGATTATGAAGAAATCTTTGCACCTGTTGCCCGCATGACCACAATTAGAACCCTCATTGCAGTTGTTTCAATTAAAAATTGGTTCATATATCAAATGGATGGTAAGGATGCCTTTTTAATGGCAATCTTATGAAGGAAGTGTACATGAAGGCGCCTCCAAGTATGTGTATACCTCAAGGGAAGGCTCTTCGCCTGTATAAAGCATTGTATGGTTTGAAACAAGCTTTCAAAGCTTGGTATGATAGATTTAACAATGTTATGCTTGATATTGGCTTTAAATCCTGTGTGACTAACACTGCTTTATTTGTTAAAAATTCTGATGCAGGTATTATCATTGTACT
This sequence comes from Nuphar pumila, assembly GCF_984573655.1. Classification (NCBI taxonomy): domain Eukaryota; kingdom Viridiplantae; phylum Streptophyta; class Magnoliopsida; order Nymphaeales; family Nymphaeaceae; genus Nuphar; species Nuphar pumila. The sequence goes on from NC_143253.1 coordinate 129,711,934, forward strand.
TCTCTATGTTGATGATATGATAATCACTGAAGGAGACACACTGGGAGTTCAACATATTAAAAATATTCTTAAAACTAGTTTTGAAATGAATGGTTTGGGTTTTTCATGATACTTTCTAGGAATAGAAGTTGTTTATTCCCCTATAAGGTATTTATTATTTTAGTCCAAGTTTGTTTTTGATATTGTTCTCAAGTCTGGTATATCAGATGATAAGGTTGACACTCCTGAAGTAACAAATGTCAAGATGAAAAACGATAATGGGGAGCATCTAGATGATCCAACTCCTTATAGACAGCTTATCAAAGCTCTTTCTTACATGACAATTACTAGACCTAATATATCACACGATGTACACATGGCTAGCCAATTTCAACACGCTCCCACATCTATTCACATGGAAGTTGTTTTGCGTATTATTAGATATCTTAAAATTTTTATTTCTAGAGGCTTGTTTATGTCTTTCTCGTCTGCATTAGATTTACTTGCATATACAGATGCAGACTAGGGTGGTGATCTTAATAATAGACACTCAACCATAAGTTTTTGTATTTTCTTAGGTGAATCATTGATCGTATGGAGGTGCAAAAAGCAACAGAAAATCTCTCTCTCCTCAACTGAAGCCGAGTACTGGGTTATTTCTACTACCACAATGGAGGTGGTGTTGACTGATATGGGAATCAAGATTGTAAAAGCTTCAAAGATGTTCTGTGATAATAAGAGTGCTATCTACATTGTCAGCAATAATACTTTTTATGAAAGGACGAAGCACATCGAGATGGACTGTCATTATGTTTGAGAGGAATATCTTCAAAGAATCATTGATTTGCCCTATGTCACATATGAGTACTAGTTGGCAGACTTTTTTACCAAACTTCTCTCTGCTCCTAGGTTTCACTTTCTTTTAGGTAAACTTTTCGTTATCCAACCATAAGTTTGAGGGAGAGTGTTAAATTTATGTATATTGTTTAGTATATACGTATATGTATAAACATATACATATATTCATATTTTTTATATATTATATGTATATTTTTATTGTAAAATATATTATATATTTTTATTATATATAAATATATATATAATATATATTTTTTGGGACCAAGTCAACTTTATATATAATATATATTTTGGGACCAAGTCAACCAAGTTTGACATGCTCCCAATGGCTAGAAATCTAGCCGTTGGGAGGTCCCTCTCTCAACTCTAGTGCTCTCTCTATATATATTGTATATAAATAAGGGTGTTCTCCCCTCTTTAATGTATGCTTTTGCACATTTGTTTCATTGAATAAAATATATTTTTTATATTGTGTGCTTTATTGTGTGTATCCCTTGGTGGGATTGATGAGTGTGTTCCTTGGAAACACTTTTGTGGTTCCCTTTGTGGGATTTGTAAGTGTGTTCCTTAGAGAACACTTTTGTGGTTATCCACTTAAGTTGGAGTTGGTGGACTCTTGGTTCGTGATTGAAGACTCTTTGAATCTTTACAACAGAAAGGGGTAATACCATTGCTAATGACCCTTGGCTTGGTTTTGTCAAGTTTTGCATGCCATTTCTTGAAAAGATTCACTTTCTAGGTGGACCTGTTTTGCAGACTATAGAATAACCTGTCTCAACTCTTCATGTCCACTTCTATGTTCTAGAGAATATCTACTCCTCGATATGATCCTTTGGCCTATATACATCACTTCTATGTCTCTCATGATCGTGGACACACATATGCTAGTTTAGGATTTGTGATGTAGTATGCCATAGATTTCTTTTTGATAGATTAGTATGTCACATATTTCAATCATTAGACCTACAAGCAATCCATATATTACCAACCATATTTGTATTTGAAAAATGTTTTAATAGTTTGTCATGGACACCAATAATTTGTTTTATTTTTTACAAATATTTTGTAAGCACTTCCCATCTATTATTTATAATTGGTTACATGCAAACAAGCAATAAAGTTCAGCTGATTTAACATAAGAAGTCTAATGAAAATCACCTGTGAACCACATTTTTGCTATGCAAGTATGCCAAGCCTGAAACTATGTGGCGGGTGAAACTGCGAACAACAGCTTCAGGAAGAGCCCCATCCCACTCTTGAATAATTTTTGTGATTGAACCAGGATGCACAAACTCTAAATAGATGTAGAAGCTGTCATCAGCCTATACAGAAAAAAAAAATGAATTCTTAATTTGTTCCTTCACATAGGATCAGACTAGTCAAAATGGCAAGATAAAGAAGCAACTACATATATAACTCACCATTTCACTTCCATAGTACTGCACAATATTTGGATGTTCAAATTGGCTAAGAGATTTTATTTCCTGCAATGAGCATGACACCAATAGTCAGAGGAAAAGCAGATTTTTCTTTCCTAAGATGCAAGATAAAGTCAAGGCTTAAGAGAATCAAAAGCTTCTGCATGTGAAAACACACAATCATGTTGAAATTTACACCAACTTTCAGTCCTTGTTCATATTCATAAGTCTACATGTAACCATGAAGAAAGCAAATTTATAAAGCATGGCTATTCAAGAACAGTATAAGATTCACACAAATTTGGACTATGTTTAACTGTTTGTGAGTGTCCTGAATTCTGGACCCGCTTCAATCCGTGACCCGATCCGAAAATATTTTGGTGACCATACAATAGGAATTTTCAATGGAGGTTTGTGGTGATAGTGGAGGGATCGGGCTGTTAGGCCCGAGACTGAAGCCAACCAAAAACCCCTCCGGGGGTGCAGGGGCGAAGCCCCCACAGTATGTATGGACCTGTCTGGTTTTATAATTTTCCCTTTTCTACCGGCTAGGATTTTATGCCCTTCATCATATATATAACTGCCTCCTTTTGTGAGTCAATAATAAGAGTTTCGGGTGTATTAAGGATTTGGGTTTTGAAAGCTTTGTATCTTGCCTCCATATTTCCTCTCATTTTGCTAGTGGAATTTTAACATTAACAGATCGCAATTGAAACACAAAGTTTCACCAAGTTAAAGTATCATAAAAGAAGATAGGATCTGGAACATACAAAGATGTAACCCTTACGAGTGAGGCAGCCCAAATGTGCATATCATAATGAACAAGAGCTAAGCCTTCAAAAAACAGTATTTGCAATTTTTGAAGTTAGCAGAAAATGCACCTAAACTCAAATTCATCTTTTCATTTTGTCCTTTTCAAAGTGAAATCATAAGACACAGATTCAAATAGTATCAGCATCTTGGATTGAGCCCATCTGATCTGTATGGGTTTGACCTTACTTTTAATTTCTCCTATCTTTCCAATGCCAGCTTAATCCTGAGTTACTTAGATCACTACTCATGGCTTCCACTTAGACTGATTGGTCTTCCCTTTCTCCTAGTTCCACAAAAGTTCTATTGAATTAACCCCTCGTAGAGAGGCGTGTTGAAAACCCTTCAAATTCCAATCCTTGATTTTCTTTTTTAACAGTGCTACAGTAAAAATTTAACAGTCAGATTGTGAAAACCAAAGGTTGGTTGCATCTTGATTAAAAAAAAACAATGGATGGACTAGGTAGAATCAAGTTATCTACAAATAAAACATGGTCAGAACAACTAGTAGAAAGACACAACACTTCAGTGAAGTACAAAACCTAGGTGATAGGATTCTAACAGTGTTTACAGCATTGTTGTCAGCATTCACCATAAAATCATTTCCTTCAAACTAAGATAAGCATTAAGAAGAAGAATAATGATCAAGCATTGAGTATAAGCAAGCGATAAACAATCATAACCTGTTCCAACTGCTTTATGCATTCAGCGGATTTGGGATCCTCTGGAATTAGAGTCACTTCCTTCATCGCACAAGTTGCACCAGTCTGACTGTGAAACAAAAAGCATGTTGATACCCTGAGGAACATCAAGAAGAAGCACGTGCATATAAATGTGTACCTGTTAAAAGCACGATAAACTCTCCCATATGTACCACTGCCAATAAGATTTTTCTTTTGCCAGGCTCTTGTTGTTGATGAAAGCAGTGGAGTTGTAGCAGGTTGTTGGGAAAAAGATGATGGCCTAGATGCTGTAGCTGTTGGAGGAAGAGGTAGCGGATGGACAACCATGTTGTTGCTAACCTCATGGGCACCTGAAGAGCTGTCTGGCGACACCTTTGGGTTTATTGCAGAAGCTAATCCATTTTGACTTTTGGAGTTCAAGGCAGATAGTTTCCTTATAGGGCTATGAAGGGGAGAGTGCTCCCAAATGGGCAAAACTGTTCCTGTTAAACCTTGGGGAGAAAGACTAGCAAATAGATCCTGTGGAGACGGATTCTCCTGAGGATACCAACCCTGATGTTCTTCAGCATATTCCGAAGAAGACAGAAAACAATCTCCAGTACTTAATCTTCGTGGACTTTGTTTGGGGCTTGACAAGCCACTACTAGGAGCACTTTTTGCAATGGCATCTGGCCTGTCAATATGGTGCACCTTGTGAACGGAGTGTTGAACATGAAATACATGACCCGCGTGCTCCAAAGAAGATCCATAAGATAAGGCCTGAGCATGCACTGTTCTGTTTTGGATGGTCTGGAAACCCAGTGAACTGTGAAACGGATCATCTGATCAGAATTTTTTGTTTTATGAAAACGTTGAGAAGCCTCAACATTCATGGCATAACATCAAACAGCCATGTGATTATCCTTTTCAGCAAATTAAAAGAGAGATGGAAAATATATAGAAATGAAAAGCTTTCTAAAATAAAACAATGTCCAACGCCACTCCTCTCACAAAGCTAGAGTGAAAAGAAAAATGAAACATAGGCAGAAGAGGAAAATACAAAAATAAAATAGAAAAATGAAGAAAGGAGATATGAAATAAAACGTTAACATAAAATTTCTTATTCTAAAAAAGTTCCTAAGTTCATAAATGAGAATCAACCTTAATTAAATGTTCTGGATCATTAAAATGACAGAATGAAATGTATCTTCTTCCCCTAAAAATTCTATAATTATACAAAACACTTTCTTATGGGCAATTTAGTGTCCAATTATTCTCTTTTACACTTCAAACTATGTAGCAAGGACAAACATTTAGAGAGAAACATGAAAACTGTATGTTAACAGATGTAAGTTGCCCATAACCATCACAGTATACATCATGTATAAACAATCAACATAAGATAAGATGGGTAGTGTTTCTCCTTCATTTCTTTAAAGACTAAATCCATCAGCAAAAGAAAAGCCTAAAAAGGTAGATCATACATCATCCTTACCATCAGTGATCACCAACCCATGAAAGAGCAGAAAACCAAAAAAAAAAGACCTTGAGAGGAAGATGTTCACTGAGAAAAATAGCCATTGATGCTTGCCAAGAGGTCTGTCTGTCAAACTCATGGTTGCTCCGTCTACAAATTTAGTACTTCCATTTCGAAAATGCTTCCTTTTATGTTATGCATCTTCTAAGGGATTCAGATCGATTTAGTGTCTCAATGAACTGTCTTAATAGAAATCACTTCCCTATAAATGTATTCCTCATAGTAGAAGGATCAAAAGATGAACTCAATTGGGCACCACCGGTTACACCCCCAAAGTAAGAACTAAAAAGGAAAACATGAAAACCGACAACAACAATCGAAGAACTACAAACGAACGGGAATCGACTACAGAAAGGGATATTTGAAGAACTAGAAACAGATTAACCAAAATCGGACGAAAAATTCACCTGACAATTGCAGAATCGAAGTCCGAGGCAGACGCACGATGGATGATTCTTTCTAGTTCCCTAGGAGAAGGGAGAGGGCAGCAACTTGAAGTCGTTGGCGAAGCACCATCAGAGACCGTCCGGGAGAACCCACCGGATTCCGGCAACGGAAGGGCTGCATCTGGCGAAGGCAGCTCGAACATGGTTTGAAATTGGGAGTCGGAAGCCGGCGAAACGAGGCCGACTTCGTCATCGGTGACGTGCCGGAGCTTCCGTTGCCTGGTTAGCCTTCTTACCGGTGGGTTGGAGTCTCGGCCGGTTTTGAAGATCCCCTGGTTCTTGGAGCTCCGTTTTTGGCTTGGAGAGAAGGGAGAGGGAGCAGAGGAAGAAGAAGAAGAGGGAGACGGTATAGAATGGGAGGAAGAAGAGTGACTCCTCCCGCTGGCTCTCCACCAAAGCATTTTGGAAGGCTGGCAATCATGGTCCGCTAGAGACAGAAAATCGAACTTCCCTCACCCATCAAATGCACCTCTCTCTCTCTGACAAACTCTAATTTGGACTACCCAATCTCTCTCTCTTTCTAATTCCGACTACCCAATCTCTCTCTCTCTAATTCCGACTACCCATCAAAGCACTTCTATCTCTCTCTCTTAAACTCTAATTTCGACTACCCAATCTCTCTCTGACACTAATTCCGACTACCGATCAAAGCACATTCTCTCTCTCTCAAGTGGAACCGTGTGAGCTCGGGAGGGCAGAGAACAAGAAATTTTGGTTGTATTACAATGGTGGTCAAATCGCTCCCCGTAACCATCGTTTTCTTTTACCCGACTTTCGTAGCCCCGTCCCCAACCCTTCACCTTCGTCAGGTCAATGCCCCTCGCCCCTCATTTTTCACCATCCCTTCGCTCAACGTTTACTTTTCTTTATCGTTTCATCTGTCATCTTTATTACTACTACTGTCAAGTGTCAATGCAGAAGCAGCTCCCCTCAACACGAAGCTTCTTCCCCACACCACCATACCACTGAGAAGCTTCTCCTAACCCAATTGGGTACGCGAATCTGATTCTATTTTCATCTGATTTTTTATACAGGCCAACATTTTATTTCAAATTCCATATCAAGATACGGTTTTTTTCAGAACTTCCTTGTGCAGTCGTGTTTCTTTTAGTATAATGGTCAAATAAGGACGTGTTATAATCTTACCTTCTACCTCCACCTAGCCAACGGGAGTTAATCATTTTAAAATACCCCATTAGAGTGAGTGGGTGGGTGGGTTGGTGGATATCTATATTAGGACACCCATGGTGGGTGCATGTCCCCGGTGACACCACTGGTCACAACTTGGACTCACTGACACAACACCAATACATACAGACATTATTTTAATGCTTTTAATGTATTTTTATTCTTTAAAAAATAAAAAACAATCCTTGCCCCCCGCTTCCTATTCCCCGGAGAAATTTGGAACTTAAGTATCTTTGTGAAGTAGGCAGATATAAGTTCATAGCATAACATGTAAAAATAGCAATAATGCATTTTGAGTGAGTAAAAGTTAAAAATACAAATTTTGAAAACACTTTAAAACGCATTTCACCATTGTATACTAAGGAGGTTAACTCAAGGTTTTCATTTGACCATTGTCAGAAACCCTTAAAACTATATCAGAAATTTCAGAAAAGTTGGCGCATGAAATGGGTTTTCAAGTAAAAATGAATCAGCATCAGAAAATCACGCAAAAATCTAACCATATGTTAGTCATTTGTTTTGGTCCTTTTGGAACTTGACAACAGGTTTAGATCCAATAAAGCTTTTCACAGATTCTGTGTTTTTCTGGGACCCAAAAAAGGCATTGATATCTACTTTCTACTTAAAAGAATAAGCTAGTCAATGCCACTAATAGCTCCCAACTATTGCTGCTACTGCTGTTGCAATGATAGCAATAGCAGCAAAATGCTGAAGTGGTAATAATACAAAGAAGCGTAAACAATTTTTTTCTATCTTTTTTTTCTTGGGAAGTGTGGGACGTCATGTATTTGGCGTAACATTCTGTTGCTGCAAAGATGGTGACAATCAAGTGTCTGAGAAAGCGGCCGGGGGGCAGAAAAGTGGGGGGTGTCAACGGCCTGGTTAACCGAACCTAACCAGATCTTATAGGGTCTAGGTACGATGATAAATAATAAGACCTGGTTAAGGCTCGGGTCAGATCCCTAAGGTCTAATTAATACACAGACCCTGGTATAGTTTGTGAAATTTTATACCAGACTCGGATCCGACCCTAATTTCCATTTAGACCCACAAGTTTTCAATGTAAAAATTATAAAAAATATGGTTTTACCTGGTTTGGTTCACGTAGTTCTTATCAAGTCCAGGTATGGTTTTTCTTATACTAGACTCGATTAGACTCAGGTTCAAACATGATACCATAGCCAAAAATCTGGTCAAAGTCTGATTCCACTGGGTTCGAACCAAACCTGACCTGTTGATAGCTCAGCCAGTTGTGTGACTCTCTTGGGTCAAGGTCACATCATCAGGAAATCAACCAGAATACAACAGGCTTAACCAGAATGACCAGGTCTTGACCCAAGGGTGGTTTTTCCGTCATTCATGAAAAAAATCAAGTGTGAACCAGAATGTGCATATAAGCTGAAAAACAAGACAGGCTGCTCATGGCTTGGTTCATAAAGAGCTCATTCTAACTCATGACATAGGCTTGACGAGCACAATATATTTTATATGTTTTTTAATATGGTAGAGTGCTGATGATTGAAGTGCTTGGCTTGCAAGCAATAAGTTTATAATTAATTTTAACTTGGGCGCATGTGCTCGAGCTCAGCTCACTACAAGAATGAGTCGAGCTTGAAAATCTCTCTCTCTCTCTCTCTCTCTCTCTCTCTCTCTCTCCTTAGTCATGTGCAGTGTTTCCGAGAATTGTTTTCTAAAACTTGGAGGACTCCATCAATTATTGTGCGGAAGGGTTGGTTTGCGTTGGATCTTATCCTCGACCCTGTTATAATTACATGTGAAAAGAAGTGAAGGACTATTCAGAAAGTTTTGTTATTTACAGTGTGGTGGTTCATATGGATGGTCTGAAATGATGCTACTTTTCGAGATGTCCCATTCAACCTTAACCGTATGACTCATAGAGTCTTAGCTGATGTGTATGCTATCTTCCGCATATACCTCAAATACCTGCCTCTACCACCAACCGATCCCCATCTAGATGTATGTGGTTGTTGATCAGTTTTTTGTTTGTGTTAGAGTTTTTCTGTTTTTGTGTTAATGGTGTTCTCATGTTGTTGGTTGTGCTTGTGGGACTCAAAGCTTTGTTGAGGTTTACTTTTAAGTAATGTTGATAGCTTTTGGGCTCTCTCTCTCTCTCCCCTTGGAAATTAGAGATAAACTATTTTCTGGGATAGTACGAAGTAGAGTAGTTCAACGGGTTGAATTCTTGACACTCAACTGCCTACACTTGCAAGGTTTTTCTTCCATTTTTATTTCTTGGTCCTTAACCTTATTATTTTATGTGGTCATTAGTGCAAAGTAACCAGTTTGATAAAGTCAAGTTGTGTTTTGCCATTTATACTAAGAAAAGTTCAAATACAGCAGGCCACATGAGGGTTTCTACCACCACAACAAATACGCTAGTTGGAATTCTTTATTCTGTTTTTTCTTTTTCTGCATATGAACAAATTTGGATCATTTCTGGGTTTGTTTACATCTTCCTTGCGCAGGGGCCATGTTAATCTTCATATCGTTCCAATTATTTAATCTTTTCTTCTTTCTATGATGTAGTGTGGGGCATCTTCATTTTTAAGTGAAGATTGATAATATTAACAAAAATACTAATCAAATATTTTTGCTATCAAAATATCGTTTTCATGAGCCCACACTTGACATTTATTAATCATTTCTTTCAATATTGTATTGCAGGGCATCTTCATCTTTAAGTGAAGATTGACAATATTAACAAGTAACAACAATATTAGTCAAAGACTTATGAAAGATGTATTTTTTATTTTTATGAGTCCCACACTTGGCATTTATTAATCATTTCTTTCAATATTATTACTGCAGGGCATGTTCATTTTTAAGTGAATATTGTTGATATTAAAAACAATATTAGTTAAAGGTCGATTGATTCATTGCTCATTGCAAAGGATTAAGATTCATCTGATGGTAGACCATGACAATGGGCTTGGACTTTGAATTGTACGGGTTCGGCCAGGGATCTTGGGTCCAAATACAATGCTCGTAGTTTGAAACTTTGAACTTTGAAGAAGACCAAGAATACAATGCCTTTCAACTGCTAGGTCAAACCAGACCTGATCTAGCTTTGCTCCAATGTTATCAGTATCGATGTGAATTGGCCTGAATCGGCCGATTCGCATTGAATCAGCCCAAATCGGTTCTATAAGAGGAACGGCCACCATACAGAATCGGGTGACTCATCTCCGATTCAGCCTGAATCAGCCTGATTGGGCTGAATCAGATTTGAATCAGCTTTTTCTGCCCTTTTTAGATTTTTTTAGTATTTAATTTTTAAAGAACTTTTAAAAGTAAAAATTCGATTAACTGATCCAGCTCTATTCAGTTCGAGTCTGAATAGGCAGATTCTATGGATCAATTTGAAAATTGTCAATGTCAGTTTCGGACCTGAATTGATTTTTTAGGACCTAAATTGATTTCACGTTCAAAACCGCGCGATATTGACAACATTGTTTTGCTCAGAATGGATATGGACCCATAAGATGGATCTTTTTAGCAAATCAGGTAGGTCTAGGTTTGGCTCGAAATGAAACCAGCTTTTATCTCTTTGTATGTGCATCCAACTGGGTCAGGAACCAGGCCACACTATGGTCTACGATCAATTGGATTTCTACATGTTTGCAACCGGCTATCTAGTGGCTGACAACTGCCATAGTTAGCAAAATATGAAACGGAAAATTTACATTAATTATAGAATTAATGCATGATTAAAAAGGTTTGGCATTCAAAATGATGGATGAAAAAAACAGCACAAATTTTTTAGTTAAGAAAAAAACAGGAAATAACATATAGGGTTTAATTTGGCTTTAATTTTATAAAGCAAGTTCAAAAAACAATCATATATACATATGGGATTTTTTGGTAAAAAGCAAGTAAATGTATAGACATTATAGAATCTTGTAGAACCAAAACTCAACATGTAACACCCTCCCGAGATATCCAATCCTTGAAAAAATACATAAAATTTTAAAACTTTTTTATTTATTTATGAGAACAACCAACAAAAACCTTTTTAACTTGGGTTTGGAACCTCAGGCGGGTTACATTCCACTCAAAATAATATTATACTGAATATAGCATGGAAAACAATTTCATTCAAAATGTTGCAGACCCAAAATAAATGTTGCATCTCAAAATGATAACTATAAAATCCAATTCTCGAGATGGAAAAATGGTTGGCTCTTTGATGTTGTCCCAGCATCCTGCAACTGCTTCGGCCTTCTATTCATTTCCTATAGTTTATAGGGGATCAATATCAATGCCCCCCCCCCCTCGTAGGTATATAATGACAAAACATGCATGCATAGTACAATAATACAGGAAACATTTCATCTAAAGTGTATAGCATATCACCAAATAATTGAACTCAATTCTACAACATATGCATGTCTTACCAGAGTAATTGAAACATCTATCATGACATGAGTAGCTTACAATTCTTTCATTTATATTTCTTTCTTAGATGATGCATATCAGGATTTCGTATATACTCAACATACTTTTGTTTAACTTTCTTTATACTCTATAGGTACAATGCAGACTAGATTAGAGGCTCAGCCCAATATTGTATATTCAGTCACTTTGTATCTTATTACCCCAGTCTTGTAGATCCTTTTCTTTCTCGGATGAGGGGTGCTTTAACGAGAGAGAAAACCCTAACATTTGCAACCTGATATATCATAATTCACTTTCAGCTAAAACCTTCTCACTACCACCCTGCGACACAAGTGGTATCTATCCTCTATCTCTGTGGTTGATAAAACAACATTTCGTAGTTAAAAATCTCACGGAACCTAGTGTACCCGCTTATTCTCTCATTATAAGCTATAAGAGAATTAATCATTCGCATTTTTTAGTTAACTCTCCTGACATACATGTTTTAAATAGTAATTGATCTTATGCTGATGTAATAGCCTCTACTAAGCTTAAGCATGTATGATTTCAACATGTTATAAGGTTATCGGTCACCAGTTTGGGGCACTAACACAATCTTATTCTGATTGATCATACATAAAGTTAAGAGCGCCTATTTAGGCTTGAACCATGCTTTCTTTCTGTGCAGAGTCCATGTGCATGACACACATGCCATAATACCAAGCTTAAACATAAGTAATAATATTCTTAAGCATGATTTCACATGATGCATTTTCATATCATTCATCTACATGCTATAGATCGAAGTATATAACCAGTCTCATACATTGCATATATCAATATCGTTTAGTCAAACATCACATTTTCAGTTCTACCAACATATATAGTATTATCACATTCATCTGAACGTAAAAATAGTCTCTCATTGGACCACTAGGCACTTACCTAAGTATTTCATGCAAGGTTATAGCAAAAATATGTCCCCCGGCTTGTTCTCGGGGTGATTCATTTGAATCCTTGACTTGACAACCTTAGCTGAGTTCAAAAAATAAAAAACCCTAACTTAGGTGTTCAGAAGTCGACTCTCTTTTAACAAGGGTCGATTCTTTTGAGTCAGAACCAAACAGAACATCAAAAGGGTCAACTCATTAGAGTCTGCAATCCAAACCACACAAACAAGGTGATTTTTATAGCAGGGATCAACTCTCTAACTGGGAGGGTCGACTCATAGCATTTCGAAGTTTTAAAACCAACCAAAACAGTCTAGGGGTCGAATCAAAATCTTCAAGAGTTGACTCTTCTCTTAGCAAGAGTTGACTATTCTCTCAACAAGAGTAGACTTTTCATTATGCAAGAGTTGACTATGCTGAATAGTAGAGAGTTCTGCCTTCTAGCACAACAAGGGTCGACTCATCCCTTTGGAGGGTCGACTCTTCTATTGTCAAGGGCTTCTACCCAGGCCATCACAAGGGTCAACTCTCCAAAAACAAAGGGTCGACTCTTCTGGCCTTCACAACCTGAATAAAAAGTAGCAAGGGTTGACTATGCTAACATAAAGAGTCGATTATTGCGTTTTCAACATTCCTTTAACTAAGTTTTTGCCGAGTTTTGCATATTGAAACTTCACCCAAACGAACGTATGAATTATGTAAACATTCGCAACTCGATAAAACAACAGTTTATTTTGAAGAAATGGAGCAAATTTTATTTAAAATAAACATGCATTGGTTCTCAAAACATATCTGATCATGCATAATTTTTGCATATATATATATATATATATATATATATATATATATATATGCATGATCTGTCAAAAAAATGCATCAAAAATCCATTCTTGTCAACATTTTTCAAGAGATTGCTTTAAAATCAAAATGAGGGAAAATGCACATTTCAAACCCTCTTCTGCGTGTTTTACAGTGTTTCAATAGTTTTGGGAGTTTTTAATTAGTGTTCTAATTAGTTTATGATTGATTGTTTTTTAAAATATATTTTTAGAAGTGTGGTTTTTAGAATTTTTGAAACTTAATTGGAGTTTTTAGAAAATAGTGTTTTGACCTAATTTTTTTAGTAAAAAATCAATTTTTCAAGAAGAGGGGGTGTCTTTCTCTAGATAAACACGCGAGCCCTCTCTCTCTCTCTCTCTCTCTCTCTCTCTCTCTCTCTCTCTCTCTCTCTCTCTTCTCTCTCTTCTCTCTCTTCTCTCTCTCTTCTCTCTTTTTCCTCCTTTTCGATCCAGCCGGTTCTCCCTCTTCTCTTTTTCTTTCGCCCGTTTGCTCTTCTTGTCTTCTAATCCCATCTATCGTCGGTTTCTTCTTGTTCCCATCATCAAAGGCTCGTGCAGCTCGAAAGAAGGTTGTTCTTCTTCTCAACCCTTCTGTCGGAAGCGGACCGTGACGTTATTTTCTTCTCCCTCATCTCTTTACTTGATTTGCATTTAGGGTAGATTTAGTTTATTTCGTCAAATGCATAAATAAGTGTTATTTTAGTATAGCATGCAGCGTGAATCATTCCCTGCTTGATCGTTTTATTTAGCGTAGAATAAAAGTCAATTTTTTTTTGCATTATTTAGCTAGTCGATTTTATTTTTTTTGTTTGCTTAGTTGTTTTAGCGATTCACTGTTTTGTGTGGATCACGCATGGCGTGAATACATGAGTAGCCTCCAAATGAACATGCACAATTGCTGATCACGTAGATCCACTTGGGCACGCAGATATTTTGGATGAGCATGTGTTCTGATGTGCGTGAACCCATGTGTTAAAAAGTCTTTGATTGAATGCAGCAAGGAATGATCTGTATGATTTTTTTTTATCATGCAGTCCCTTCCCTCTTGTTGATTTTTGACGCGAACACCAAACTGCCTATTTAGTGTGACTTGTGCATCGCGTATTATAGTCTGCACTTGGGTTAATCGACTGCTGAGTTAGTATGATCGGAGGGTGATTGCAGATTGTAGTGACTTTAGATCACACAGATTGGCAACTTACAGATTTGATTTCAAATCATTTTTAGCATCGATCTGAAAATTTTCAATTAGTTGGATAACCTGCAAGCTACTGGAAGCAATACATACCTACTGATTTTTATTTTTTTTTGGGATTTACAGCAGGTTGTGTGGTTCACGCTGGGCACACACAAGCAGCTGACAACGTTTAATGTGTTGGGTATTAATGTTGCTCACGCAGGCCAGCGTGATTGACGTTAATCTCAAATTCAGCAAGCGTGTTCCAGTTCAGTTCGTTTTACTTTTATTTAGCCATACAATAATTCAGCATTAGGTTAATCAGAATTGCTAGATTAGTTTTTATATTAATTGGTTAGATTAGATTTTATCGTTGCATAGTTTTAATTAGTTAATTTTAAATTAATGTGTTCTTGTAATTAGATTATGTTTAGTTCATTTTGCTATTAAGTTAGATTTAATTAAGTTGTTAAATTAGTTAGTGCTATTCACATTTTAATTGAATTAAAGTAGTTAGTATGTTTCATAGTTGTTATTTTGTTTGTTACATGTTAATTTATTTGTTAGAGTTTGTTAGATTATTGTGTCTTGATTTGGATTTGACTAATATTAGATTTTGGTATAGTTTCTTTGTTTGTTTTGGTCTTTTTGTGTTGCAGGCAAGCGTTTGCGGGTGTGATAAGCCCTCAAAAGTGCCCACGAAGAGCCCTCAGAGGTCCCTAAAAGGTCCCCTGAAGGCCCCTACGAGAACCCTTGAGAAGGCCCTTCAGAAGATGTGTGAGAAATGTAAGCAATGAATGCAAGGCAAATCAATAAGAAATACCAATATCACTTGGATTCAAGTAAAGCAATGCATATCAAGGGACTATTCACAAGCAACAAGAAGATCATTTTCCTTATTCTTTTTTTCTTCTAGCTTTAGGTTTATTTATTTTTAATTTAGGTTTGCAGTAAGGCCATTTATTATTTTTGAGCCCTTTGCAAGAGGCTAACTCATTGTAATTAGTTAGTTACTTTTATTTATTCTGTTTAAGGCAATAAAGGCTGCATTTCTGTGGAATACAAAGTTTTTCATTCCGATCCCTGAGTTCGACCTGGATCTCTCTCTAGTGTGAGCCGATTTTTATTATTTGGTGTTTGACTTTCATAAAATGTTTTTATCAAAATATATTTTAAAAAATTCATTTCATAAAACTTACACAAAAATATACAGGTTGCGGTTAGGGATTTTTGTGATTTTCTCAATTAGCATTTGATTAGTTTTTTTAATTGATATATAAAATTAATAATGATGTTTGTTAAAAAGGATTTCAAATATTTATTTATTTATTTTAAATAGTTTCATATCAATAATTAGGTTTTAGGGGTTTTTTGTGTTTTTTTAATTAGCATTTAGGTTTTTTTTAATAAAATAGATATTTATTAGTTATTTATGCATTTTTCTTTGATCAACATTAGACATGATACCACGTGCTTGATTTCTGTCAAAATTTGTAGAGTTTTATTATTTTTTTGTTTTAATTAGCATATGTATGAAACTATGAATTATATTTGTTAGGATTGAGGGTTTTTATTTAGTTTTTTTTTAACAACATGAATATTTAATTAGGTTTTAGGGTTTTTCAATTAGCATATATATATATATATATATATATATATATATATGTGTGTGTGTGTGTGTGTGTGTGTGTGTGTGTGTGTGTGTGTGTATGTGTGTGAATAGTGTTTGTTTATGACTTAGGTTTTTTATTTACTTTTTATTTTTAAATAGCATAAACCAAGAATATTTCATTAGGTTTTAGAGATTTTGTGATTTTCTCTTTTTAATTAATATTTAGGTATTTCTGTATTTTTTTATTTCAATCAAACATTAGACTTGATTTCACATGTTTGGTTTTAATTATAAACTTAAAATTTTAGGGGTTTTGGTTTTTTTAATTATTACATATATGAATGATATTTTTAGGATTTAGGTTTTATATTTATTTATCTTAAATGACATGAATATTTAATTAGGTTTTAGGCTTTTTATGTTTTGTTTCAATTAGCATTTAGGTGTTCGATTTTGGTTTTTTAATTGAGATGAATATTTAGTTAGATATTTTTGTGTTTTTATTTTTAATCAACATTAAGCATGATTCTACATGCTTAATTTTAGTTAGAAACTTAGAATTTTAGATTTTTTTTCAATTAGCATATACATGTAAATGATGTTTGTTTAAGTTTTAGGGTTATTATTTAGTTTTTTTTAAATAGCATGAACTATGAATATTTCATTTGGTTTTAGGGTTTTTTACTTTTTTTTAATTAGCATTTAGGTACTTATTTGTTTTTTTCTTTTTAATCAACAATAAACTTGATTCTATATGCTTGATTTTAGTTATACTTAGAATTTTGAGTTTTTTAAATATTATATATATGAATGATGTTTGTTAGGATTTAGGTTTTATGTTTAGTTTTTTAAATAGCATAAATATTTAATTAGATTTTAGGTTTTATATATATATATATATATATATATATATAGTTTTACTGTGCATTTGTGCCCACCCTAGTTTAGATTTCTGGCTCTACCACTATATATACATAGAGAGGAATCCATTAAAAAACTTGTCAAACCTACCCACTAAAACTTGGACTCACATGTGATCAAATGCACCACTTCACACAGGTTTGTCGATTGATTGGACAAGTATCCAAAGGTTCTAGCATCACAGAATGGTAGGGATGTCGATGATAATTAGCACATCACCAGAGGTTGCCGAATGATGTCGAGAAATGGTGAAAGTTGGCCAAAAAATAAGATTTCTATAACTATGTAAGACTCAAGTATGATAAAACATATTGCATTGTGAAGTATCTCTGATCATCGACCTAAGACCGTTGTTGAAAAGATCTTGACGTGTAGTATGCTAAAAAGTATCTGATTCGCCTGGATTATGCTAGAATTGGCTATAATCTTTGCCATAATTGGCCGAAATCAACCTATCATGCTTTGAAAGGATTTTTCCTAAAATGTGAATCTGCTCTTGCATCGTCCCATTTCAACAGATACTCAGGTTTTTATAAGATTTAAAAATCAATGGTCTATAATTTTTAAAAGTATTCAATGCTTAAAAAAAGATTTTTTTTTCCAAAAAACATGATCCAAGTGTCATTTTCTAACAAGTCAACAATGTCCAACACATCTACAATGTCAAATTTTCAAAAAACAACCCGAAAACACCTATTCATTGGTGGAAGGCTGACAATAGGCTAAAAAAGTGGTAGGCAGCTACCACTTTCCTATATATATATAGTCACTAAAATATAAGAACTAGAAATATGGTCATTTTCAACCTTTTTTTGGAAATTCAATAATGTGTGTAATACTCATAAATTTTTTGGCAATTATTTAAATAAATAATGATGATTTTATATCTTGAATATGGATTTTTATTTATTTAAATGTGCATGTGAGTTAGAATTAATTATGTACGTTAATTCAAAATTTAATTCCAAGTGAACAAGAATTTTATCCAAAGTTAAAATAAAATTTGAATTTAACTCAAGGTTAATTTTATGTAAATCAGAATTTAAATAAAATTTATCATAAATTTGGGTTTGGATTTAATTTTGATTAAATTTGAATTTAGAATATGGGTTTGGATCCAAATTAGGTTTGGAAACTAATTGGGTTTGGATTATGTATGAAATCCAAAACCTAGAATGGATCTAAGATCCACATTGAAAATTTTAGAATTTATCTTAAATTAATAAAACTTATTAATTTAATTAATGTAGAAGGTCAAACCAAGAGGATTGGATGTCCCCCTAGGTGAGCTCACACCTCTTGGCTGGAATTTTGTTTCCTAAAACCAAATTTACTTGAAAAAAAATAATATATCAAGTGAAAAAAAAGATATAAGAAAGTCAAAACTTACCAATTTAGAATCAAGGCTTGGGAAAGAAAGCCTTGAGACCGAATTGGGTGAGAAGTGCCAACCAAGGCAAGGGGCGACCCATATGGGACGTCTTTAACTGCTTGTGAATTAAAGAAAGAAAAAAATATATCAAGCAAAGAAAGAAGAAAAAATAAGAAAAAAATGAAAAACTTTTGAAATTCCAACTTGTATTGGATTTTTTGAAAGAGGTATAGAGCAAGCAAGGGGGGGTCCCACCTCTTATCTCTCCCTCTCTTTTCTTCTTCAAGCATTGAAGGAAGGTCCAACAACCATTAGAGTTCCTATAAGGTGCTATATCAGGAGATGAAGGCTTGCAGATTGATCGAAAATCATTTTCAAGGTAGGTACCTATATCGTATAGGCTCAAAAAGATATTTTGGGCATATAGAGAATGCAATATCGAGTTCTAAGGTGATCCATGGTGGATCAGCCGTAGAAAAAGTTGTAAATGCCTATAATGGACATGCCTCATATCAAAGAGTTTCAAAAATATGATTTCCTTAATAACCAAGGGTTGTTTTGGGGATTTACCAAAATGGTTTTTGGAAAAAAAATTGTGTAATCTTATAGAATAGATGCAAATAGGTTTAAAAAATATATATTTATTGATTTGTGTACATGTTTAGATGATTGAATGATGTGAATGAGGGTATAAAGAGATCTAAAAAATTGGTTATATTAAATTCTATGTTCATGAATGAAAAACATGTTTTTGTCAAAGACATAGTTTGAGATCTTGGAAAAACGTGAATTGAGTTATGATTTAATGTACGTATAGATTTTCTTTCCATGTTACAGCATGATGTTTGCATTATTATGTGTATATCATCCTTAGAAATCCATGATAGATGTGTTTGTATAAGTGCCTTTATGTATAGAATAAAATTAGGAATTTTACATGTTGGTTGTATTTTTCTTAACTGATTGATGTCAATAAAAAATCATAATGCTCAGACTATTCAGTTTTTTATGAAACCCTTTTACGTATGTCATGTAGACATATACACACTGTCAAATTAAATAGGTATTGATCAGAAAGTCATTCGTTTGAGGGTTGTAGCTTATGCAATATGAGCCAAGGAATCTTACCCATGAGCATAACTAAATCTGGCAGTTGTTGCCACAAAAAAATCAGTAAATATGTTTTATGGATTTTCTGGCTTGTTTTTTAATGTGTTGTAAGACAATTTGTAGAACCCATAAGAGATAATTTAAAATCTATAACTCTTGCCTGTAAGTACCAGAAGTTCATCCAAGATGGTGAAATTCTATTACCTATAAAAAATCAGGACTTGTATAATCTCATGACAGGGGTCCAATACAGAATATTTTTAAAAATAATGGCATAGAGTTTTGTAGCAAGAGTGAATACTATTGACTAACAAATAAGGATATTATCAAAAAATAGAGAAAACTATAAGCCTTTGAATCACTGTTTCTTTTGGGAATAGAATTTTGTACCTATGTAATTCAATAGAAATCAATTTCAAACCGAGAATTTCTATAGTAAAAATGTAACAAAATTTTCAGATCCATCAATTGAAAATGTTAGGGGACATATGTAACTGACATCTAAAATTTTTGACAGGCTTGTGGTGCTTTATGTACAATAAAGTAGAGCCTGAAACAAAAGTGTATTTTATGTTAATTACTGTTTTTATGCATTGATTGTGAACATATGCTATGAGACACATATCATAATTACGTGAATGTTATGAATGTGTAATTTAGTATACTGCTCCAAAATTTATGCATTTAATTTATGACAACATGATAAATGTGTATGCATGATGATTATGATGAATGATATGCTTACCTAATGGGATGCTTCATGATGAGGTGGGACCACATGTGATGGTAAATTGCGTGTGTGAAGCATAAATGTCATGTTGTGAGCATGTGCATCATGCAGTATGTGAATGATATATGTATATAGCATGTTGGATGTGTTGTGGGTCATGAGAGACCCTATGTGCACATTTCTCGTGAGCGAGCCCGAATTTTATAGAACCACTACAGTGTTTGTATGCATCATATCATGAATCATAGTTACACTTACTCATACATACTTAAACCTTAAGGGAGGAATGACTCAAGGGTACTTCCGAGGGGAGTATGCTACCGTGAGTCAGGGCTCAAGGGTATCCTAGAGTGAGAATAGGTTTTCAAGAGCCTGGTTTTGAATGAGTTGAGGTTTATCTTAAGTTGATTGTGAGAGCGTCTTGAGTGCAAGCTCATGCTGGAGAGCCCTAGGTGCTGAGGCACTTGAGTTGACTGATGAGTCTAATTAAGCAACACTAAGTAACTAATTCAAACCATTATCTACCTTATAAAGGGTAGGCGGTACACATGATTAAGGAAAGAAATAATTATGTTGGAGAGCGAGGCATCTCTTTGGTTCCCCAACCTCGGTGTAGAGAACCAGGACTACTTGATGAGGCCTAGGTAGGTAGTTCTATGACTCTGCATAGTAGGAATCGATTCTATGAACCACTAGAGTGCCTTTCGATTTAGACCAATTTAATGTGTGTTTGCAGATTCTTCTAAATCTTTGGCAATAATAAAATACATAGCATAACGAACATTCTATTGGATAAGTTAAATTGAAGTTGAAGTTCCTAGGAGTATGCCCCTTCAGGGTAAGAAAAGAAAAATAATGCATTAGAGATATAGTTCACATGTTTCATATTGAAGTGCATGAAATAAATGTATGTAAAGGTACAATATCTTGATTACTGACAAGTTTGATTGCAGGTATAATGTTAAAGAGTAAGTTAGTATTGTGTATTTACCTGTGTGCTCATATATGTTTGAATGTAATCGAGATATGTGATATATGCTTGTTAATGTACTAATTGCATGCTTTGTGTTCTTGAAATTTCTTGTTTATATGGGAGAGTGTTACTTATTAGGGCATGATTTAACCCCATACTTTTATAAATTTTTAGGTAATGAGTAAGATGGTGATGCAGTATGCTTGTAGTGGTATCAGGACGGTTGTCATAGCTCTTGTCTTGAATTTACGGTTCTTGGTTTTTTACTTTGAAGGCATTTGAGATATTTTGATAATATGTTAAGACTCTGATTTCATTAACAATTGAACATTTTAAATTTGAATGAATGATTTTGCTTAAACCTCTATTTTAGTCGTGTGGTGTGTGTATTGTGGTTTGATTGTAACCCGCCTAAGTTTATTTGGGTTTGCATATGGCTTGTGCATATTACTTATGTTGTTTTTTTCAAAAATAAAATTTTGAATTTTTTTCAATAAAAATTTGAGGTGTTACAATGTGGATATGTTTGGCATGTGAAATTGATAGGAATCAACCATTGGATCATGTATTTTTTTATGAAAAAATGTGATTTTTAAATGCTTAAATATTTATGAAGATTATGAGTCATTGATTTTAAATCCCTAAAAAAATCTCATTTATGCATCAAAACCAAGAGTGAGTTCTTATAAAACCAAGCATGTAAATCACATTCATACTCATATTAGAATCAAGAGAAAAGAACAGACAATCCATGAAAATCTTGGTTCACACAATAGTTATCATATTTTCTTATCTCATATTTTGTGACTCTCTCTCTCTCTCTCTCTCTCTCTCTCTCTCTCTCTATATATATATATATATATATATATATATATATATAGAGAGAGAGAGAGAGAGAGAGAGAGAGAGAGAGTAGGTGGTAGCTACCTTCTCTGTTTTGTGCCTACCGTGAGCCTATCGCACTATGAAAGGTTTTTTCTATTTTTTATAAAATCTGACCGTACAAATGTGATCTACATGTTTTATTTTATAGGAATAGACTCTTAGATCGTCTAATTCCGACACACAAGTAGTTTTCATAAGATTTAAAAATTGATAGTCTACAAATTTAAAAAATATTTAATGCTTAAAAGTTATTTTTTTTATTGAAAAACATGATAGAAATGTCATTTCCTAGCAAAACGACCGTGCAAGGTCAGATTTGCCAAAAACAACCCAAAAACACCTATTTAAGGCTCAAAAAGTGATAGCCGCTACCACTTTTCCATAAATAAATAATATATATAGTGGGTGGTAGCTGCCTACCGCCCAGCTGGCCTAGCACGTGTTCTTGAAAAGTACATTTATCAGACCTCGAGAAGCATTGTTAAAGGCCTCGTGACCTTCAGCGGTGCTTTAATTTTTTACAATATGACGCCCGCGCGTTCACTGGCGGTTACCAAAAAGTGGTATGCAGCTGCTATATATATATATATATATATATATATGGCAATACTAACTCATGAAGGTACAAAACTATTCTGGTAAAAATCATAGGTGCAACATGTAACAACTCAATCCAATCACATAAATGTGCTTCATATAGTTTGTTTACTAAGGATCATACCTTGAATACTTTTTTTTTTACATAAGAACACCATTTTTTGAGCTACTAATTTTTGGTACATTATAGGCCATTGATTTTTGAAGCCCTTGGAAAACCTATTTATACACCACAATCACATTATTCAAAAGCTGTTTCCTACTAAACAATCTATGTAGTTTACATTTGCAGGTTCAGATATTCAAAAAATTGAAAATAAAGGTGATTTCTACTAAATAGTTCCATACTTTCATTATTGCCAAATGTTTACCCTATAATTCATGTGTCATTGTAAATTCAACTAATTTGGTTTAGTAAAGGGTTTTAATGACAGAAACTCATCAGGGTTGATTCAGAACCTGTTAAGTTCAACTTCAAACTACCATGATCTGTGTTAACAAAGGCTATCAGCCTAATATGGTTCTTATGTAAATATCCTTTTAGCTACAATATAAGCACATTCAATTACATATTTAAATTGGGTCCACCAAGGTCATGGGTAAGCTTGAATTAGACTCATATGAGCCTGATCCGATTGGATCCAATCTAGATGTAATTTATAAACATCCAATATTTAAAAGCTGTGTAAAACTTTTCCATCTAGACAGCAACACTATGATTTTATTTCTCCTCTAAAGACGCATCCGAATAGGGCCTTAGTTTCAAAAGACCTGTGAAATTTATCTAATAGAATCAAATTTGATATTGTTATAATTCTATTTACTTTGTCTTTTCTAGTAAGCACTAAGTGATTTTTTAGAACTTGTATGTTTTTTATTGAAATATTCTCAAACTGCAATTTTATCAAAATTTTCTCCTACATAACTAAGATAAGCGGTTAAATGGTTTTAGTCCCACATTGAAAAGGGGGCCAAAGAGAAAAAGAAATGTCTTAACTTAGTTAATGAACTTTAAAAAGACGAACCATTCAGCAGCTCATAGAATGTGCCAAAAGGGGGTCTAATTCAGACAATGATGCAGATGGAATTAATTTTTAACCATAAATGATTGTGAACTAGAAAATATAACGAACAT
Source organism: Nuphar pumila (assembly GCF_984573655.1). NCBI lineage: Eukaryota > Viridiplantae > Streptophyta > Magnoliopsida > Nymphaeales > Nymphaeaceae > Nuphar > Nuphar pumila. Next base: position 129,735,528 of record NC_143253.1, read on the forward strand.
GATATTGTTTTCTTAACAGTTTTACTCTTTTTCTTTGGTTGAAATTATAGCGTTTGATTTTTTTTTACCCAACAACTTACATGGTGCATGATTTCTTCGAGGCTTGAGGTGACAATTTAGTTAAGAAGTTTGACCAAGGTGCTTAGTTTTTCAAGTGGCAAAAGGTAATACCACTAAAAAAATCGATTGACCAGATTTATCATATTTTGAGCTGCGAATTGACCACGTTTATTATATATTTTTGTGTTTAAGCTAAAACACAAGTGAGTGCTGTCTGTTTTATCAGTTCATTAAAGGCACGTTTGGAGGAAAGAAAGACGTAGGAAAAGTGATAAAAAATAGAAAATCCGTTTTCCACCTTCCCAAATGAGAAAGATTTTTTCTTTGAGAGAGTTTTACTAAAAAGTACACGTGTTGATAGAAAACATTCTTCCACGGAGGGTGGTGGAGGAATGTTTCCTACCAAAAAAAATTTTATTTCCACATTTCACCACCACCACCACCCACCATCTCACCGTCACCACCACCATCCATCTCACCACCACCAATAACCATCACCACCACCTTCTTTCTCTTCTCTCATTTTTTAGCATTTTCCCACTCTGTTTTTGTCATGCTACACAAATAAGAGAAAAACTTTTGGAGAACTTCTCGTATCAAAAACTCTCATAAACAAAACTTCCTTTTCCTAAGAGTTTTTCAATCTTCCAAACGTGTAAATGTATTTGCATTCAAGCCTCTTAAAGTCGAATCAATATACTTGGAACGAAAGCAAGCAATCAAAGTCTTTTGATGGTCATACACCCATGCATGGTCAACAACCACACGAAGCAACTAACTACTCTCCGACCTCGAGACCCTGCAGGTGCTCAGCCACAGCAATGGCAACACCGTCTACAAGGCGTGCCACCAACGAGATCTAGCCTTGAAGGTCGTCCACGACTGCGATGCCTCAGCCCGACGGCAAACAATCCGTGAGATGGAGATCCTGAAGAACGTTGGGCTCATGAACGTCCGGTGGTTGTTGGAGATAACGTCGCTCATGAACATTGGGCTCCCTGCCAACCGGACTTGTACAGCAGCCCTCTCCTTGTGTACCGCACCTACAGGCGTTGCACAGGGAGAAGGCAAAACGGGGGAGACATTGCCCCTGTTTTCCCGACGTTTCCCCAGCTGAAAAGGCTGGACACGTGGCGAGCAACTATATGATGAAACCGGACTCTCACTAATGCACCGAGAGCATTATAACTGTTGCCAACGAGTCCATGAATGAAGGATGAATCTGATAAACCTAGTGGGTTTGTCTGACAGAGGTAGTAGGCCTCGACATGTTTAGACTGAGGCAAGATTATGCCAATGACCACCGAGGTGGTATCCCATGTGGTAAGCAGGGTTCTGTGCCAAGCTGAAGGCCTAGGTTCGAATCCCTCTGCCACATGGGGCTTAAGAGATATCTAGTAACCCTAGCTTGCCTATAAAAAAAAAAGATTATGCCGATGAGCATCACCAACATGCGTGATAGGAAGAATCTAAATTAAGAAACAATTGGCAAAACAGAGGCAGTTTGTGGATTTAGAAGAGCAGAGCCCACGTATTCCTAGACCATCAAAGAGTACACTCAGTTTTTTAATCTCACGACAAATGGCACACCGTGGCTTTCGAACTTGTGATGTCTACTTGTCAAGTTGGTGATGTTCACAAGTTGCCTTAGTTAGAGGAGCAGAACCCTTGTGGGCAGCAACAGACCAATATTGGGGAAAATTCTCCCGCTAGGGAGGTTTGGATCAGAGTGGGCAGTGCCTACCCTGACCTTGTGTAAAGTAGGGTCAAGGTGGGGACACCTGTACCCAGGCCCTCCCTCCCCTTCCACCCCACCCCAACCTCTCTCTCTCTCTCTCTCTCTCTCTCTCTCTCTCTCCAATGGTGCGCACCAACGGCGGTCCGCCATTTGGCACTGAGGACTCCAGCACTCTGGCAACCTATTCGGCAGCACCAGCGGCGGTTCTCTCTCTATCTCTCTCCTGAAACCTTGCCGGACTATGTCCGTCCGTCCATCAACGACCTCTCTCTGGCACACACCCTTGGCAATGGTGACTGGGTTGTCTTATTCTACATTGCATTTTTTTTACAAAATGTTTGATCGAGGGTTTTTATTTTAGGGGTTTTGTTTTTGTTTTTAATTAGCATAACATACTGTTAGGGTTTAGTTTTTTGCATGAATGCTTAATTAAGTTTTTAAGGTTTTTCATTTTTTTAAATTAACATTAGGCATGAATAATGAATTCTTGATTTTGGTTAGATTATTAGGGGTTTTATTTTTTTCAATTAGCATAAATGAGTTATTTTTATGATGGATATTGATTTGGATTTTTCCAAACGACATGAATTTGTAATTAGGGTTTTAAGTTTTTTTTCCTAATTTCTTTTTAGTTATCACTAATTATTATTCAATTAATGAATGCTTGATTTTGGTTATCAAACCCCTAAATTTGATTTTTGTTGTGATTTATGTTTTTTATTTTAGGTTTTCAAATGAAAATAATTAATTAAGTTTTTTTTTAATTAGCATTATCTAAGAATGATGTTGGTTAGGATTTAAGGTCTTGATTTGGTTTTTTAGAATGACATAAATGTTTAGTTTATGATTTTAAGTTTTTTTTTTGTATTTTTTAGGGGAAGCAGATCAGGTCATGCTGAACATGAGCGTTTTTGCTCATGCTAACATCGTGGCCATCCCTTTTGCATTTTAAAAAGCTCAAAAGTCAACAAAACCATGTGGCATTCATCCAAAATGCAAACAGACAGCCACAATGTCGGCATGAGCAAAAATGCTCATGTTCAACATGACCTGATCTGCTTTCTTGTTTTATTACCATTAAGCATCAATCTATGAATTTCCTATGATTTGATTTTGGCTAAAATATTAGACACTTTTTATCAATTAACATAAATACATAATTTATGATGTTTGTAAGAATTAAGGTTTTCATTTATTTTTTTAGAATGACAAACATTTAGTTATGGTTTTAGGGTTATTTTTGTGTTTTTTTAATTACCGTTAGACATGAATCTATTTGATTTTAGTTAGAATATTAGGTTTTTTCTATCAATTAGCATAAACACATAATTTGTCATGTTTGAATTAATTAAGGCTTTGATTTGATCTTTTTTAAAATAACAAAACCTTTGATAAAAGGTAATCAAGAATATGTGCTTTGACATAAGGTTAAAAGCTATGTGACAAAGATACAAGTATGACCTGACACGTGACGCAAGTAAAATGCACGTTCTACTTTTTTTATTTTTTAAAACATGGACATTGATTTTTAGTTTTTAATCAAAATAAAAATTTTATATTTTAATACATAAAAAATGTAAATTATTGAAATGTCATTCAAAATAATTAAAAACGATTAAAAGACTAAACTAATATTTGTACTTGTGAGCGTTCATGTCATCGTGTCCGAGTGTGTTCAGTCATGTCGACAGGGCCCTGTGATTTTAGGTTAAAAGCTATCTTCTTAGGTCTCTTAATAAGATCACCTATTAGACGACAGGAATTCCTGAGAAAAAAGATCCAAGTGAGAGATCAGAGTACACCTTGACAAGAAGACTTCGCAATTCTCGCGCTCTCGAAGATATATCTTGCCGCCAGCAGAAGCCGTCCTGCCACCAGCTCTTAAGGTCTTGTTGCTTCAGTGAATCACTTGAGCCCTGATACATTTTCAGTGCCATGGAACATTGGAAGGTATAGCTCCAGGTCGGTGAATAGGAGACTAAATGCTTTCAGCGAATGCATGTTGTTAGCCTTTATACACTCAAATATTAACTCAAACATTACAACTGACTGTTAAATCATATTGTACTAATTTCCAGCAAATATCCATGTTTTTCTGCAATTGCAAGCAGGAGGTGATGCATACCCTTCAGGTTGTATAGCCAACTCGGAGTGAAGTAGGATTCTTTGGGAGTTGTCTGTCAGGATAAGAGTTGAGTTTTGAGTTTAGCTTTATTAAACTACTTTAGTGGGGATTGTTTGAGAGAATGACATTGAGAAAGCAGTTTATGAAAAAGTGGAAGAAGGTGAGATGCCCTCTCATTTGTATTTGCACTGGAAACAGGAATTGGCAACTACTGCATCCTACAAGTGGTAACTGAATTCCAAGAACTAATGGCTTCCACTTTCCAAATCCACTAACCCTCTCCATCTCCCAGCTAGCTAGCACAGCCTTACTGTGGCTAAAACTGTTAACGAAGTGTCATGGAATGAAAGGGTTATACCAGAGCAGAAGCATGTAACTATGGGAATAACCATGCTGGACTTGTGCCTGGCCGTGGACTATGATCTTGAAAGCTAGGCAAGCCTACCCTTAACAAATGTGGATATCGATAGGAAATCAAACATCCCCTACAATATTTCAATCAGACTAATTGGTTAAATAAATGAAATTCATTAGTTGAACAGAAGAAAAATAAGTAGCAAGCTAAATCAATTGATCAGAAAAAGCTAACATAGGCAATTACCTTTTTAGTTGGAGCTATAGTGCCAACCAATGTTGTCAGGATCGTATTGGACCCTGAATTGCTTTTCAAAACGATTAGGCAGATCCACAGTCTGAACCAAATCGAGCTGAATGGTCCCTTAATAAACTTTTGGTTGATTCAGTGCATTCAGTCCGATTCACAACGATTCTTACAACAATGGCACCAACAGTCCAGATGGAAGCTGCGGATGGGCTTGGACAAGGCCATCCTAAGGTGCCATAAGGCTCATCAGCCAAGGTGGAACAAGTCCACTCTGCTATTTCATCACAGCTCTTAAATGCCATCCTTACTGCTCTCCCCCATTGTAGATTTTAACTAAACCTTGAGGGATACTGTTGAAAGGGCCATTTTATTCTTCCAACTATCCACTCACGTTCATCAACCTTTGTGCAACCCCAGAATAAGCTGAATGAACCGAACTTGAGGTGTTCAAGCTCACCTCACCTTTGTGGCCAGTTGATCCAAGCTCGAACTCATGATTAGTTCGAGCTAAACAAGCTAATTCGCTCATGAAAAAGTATTGCTTCAAAGCTGAAAGTTATAGGATTTGAGCTTTAGACCATTTAGACAAACTCAAATTGACTTGTTTACAGAAAAAAATCATTGTTTCAAAGCTGGAAGCAAAATGATTTGAACTTTAGACCTATTGCTTGCAAGCTAAACACTTGACCATTTATTGCACACTACATTACATGATATAAAATATATCAATTACTACTTAACAAGCCTGTATAAGCTGGAACCAAGTCAAACGCTTGTTGTTCCATGTCCAGCTTGCTGAGACTATTTTATGAATTAGAATGAGCTCTCTATAAGCCTAGCATGAGCTGAACCATGAGTGGTGTGTCTCGTTTCCCAATCCCACTCCAGACTCACCAAAAAAAAGAAAAGGAAAAAGAAGATCCAACACCAAAATAGCTTTTCAGACATGGTCCCAAAACCCTGTCTCAGGTTGAAATTGTAAAACAATGTCTAAGATTAGTTCCTAACCGATTCCTACAATTTAGTAGAGACAATCTTACATATAGGCATTGTGTTGTTTCTGCTCAAAAGCTTCAAAGAAGGATCAACTTCAATATCCTGCATAAAGACTCTATCTCCAATGTTGAGATTGCTCAAATCCACATCAATCTTGGGCAGAATATTATCCGCAGGGCAAAGGTACTTCAGACTGGTTCTGATCTTCTTCAACGTGCCTCCTGTACCAAAATAAAGCATTTTGAAAATTCATCACTGCAGAGCATGCAAATCCAATAAAGAAGTCTCTGCTTAGTCTCAAGATAATAGAACCCCAACAATTACATTACTCATCACAATTAGCGATCTGTAGCTATCAGGACTAGAACAACTAAACAAACAAATAATGTTCATGATCATTTACTGGCTCATAAAAGCTTGGTTGTAGAGTTCAGCTAACCTGATCTCCAAGATTGGTTGCCAAAGGGGCAACGCTCAGGCTACACTAGGCTTGGCTAAAAGTTAGTTTTGGTACTTGGCAGAAGTCATTTCTCTTTTTTAGTATTTTTTGGAAAGATAATGTTCCCCTTCCGTCCCGTGCTACCACCTGAGAGGAAAGCTGTCAAGTACCATATCCAACAGATCTGAGGTTTTCACATCTCACCAGGGGCTACCTCACGGCTTGATTTATAAAGGAGAGAGGCAAACCATCCTTCTAAATAGTACCAAAACAAGACTTTTGAAGTTAAAAAACGGCAGATTTATTTCAATACTTCAAAACAATGGATAATGAAATTTGTTTGTTCGTGTAAATTTACAAGAGCCAGAGGAATGTAAAATTAGAAAGGGTGGAAAAGAAGCATATTAGTTATACATGAATAGTTTGACGTATGTTAGTGTATCAGCAGCATACATAAGCATCGAGTATTCTGGGAATACAAACCAGTGTCCTAAAAGTCCTAATATATCGTAAGATCATTATTGTATAACAAGTAAATACCACACGATGGATCAGGGATATGATGGAGTGCAATCTCTGACACCCTTTTTCCTTCTTTTTCTCTTTGTTTTTTATAATTGCAATCATATTTGGCCAGGCTTTTGGGTCTAATAAGGTTGTTTTTAAAGCCTTATAAACCCTAATCTTCACTTCTATGAAAGTTTTCTAAGGTTTTCAAGAACTAAGAAGTGAGAATTTTAGGCATATTTGTTTCCGGCTCTGAGAATAGGTTTGCCATTAAAAGAGGGCATTGTGCATGTTCCCTTGCGACTTACATTGTAAAGTTGCGCTTAGAGTCTATTTTGCTTTTGTTGAGTCTGATGTAAGCTGCCCGGTTCAGGTGAATCAATACCCCGAAGGGGCAGCCCGTATACTTAACTGTAATAGCCTGCGGGCAAAATTATGAATGAATTAAATGCATTGAGCTTTCTTTTGTTCATCCTCATTGTGATTGTTTCTTGTGATTGCAATTTTTCTCTATCTATTCTCTCTTGCACTCCGATTACAAGCTTCCGCAACTGGCAAACGAGCTGACAAATAGGCTTACAACGGTGAGGAAGGACCGTCGCGCCGTGTTGGCTTATTGAAGGAAATAGGCCCATGACAAGTAGTACCAGAGCCCATTCTCGTGTTGGGGAAGGGACTCTAGAGTCGGTGTCGACAGACACGCCGATAGGCTGCGACTTGTGAGCAAGACATCGTGGTGCTTTATCAAAACTTGCGCAACACCAAAGGCAAGACAATTGTCGAAACTGAGAAGATGGGTTCACCTCGAAGCCAAGAAGAGATGGTTGCAACTGTCAACAGACTGGTGAAAGATGTGACTTCGCATAAGGAAGCAATTGAATCATTCAATGGACTGAATGATGCGGTGGTGAGCCTGCAAGAGCAGGTGAACTTACTAATGGGGCAGGTCATTTCGTTGACAACTACAGTGGCCGACTTGCAGACTGAAGTAGGGAAGCTTCAGTTGAAGAACCGCATATTACAGCGGCCAGTGACCCTAAATCCCGGAAATTGTGAGAGGCCATCAAGGATTGATGTGCCAAAACCCGCAAAAGTCAATGGTTCTCGTGACAGCAAGGTCATTGAGAATTTCTTGTTCTAATTAGAAGACTACTTGGATATTCAGAATGTGATTGTTGAAGATCTGAGGATTAAGGCTTCAGCAGCTCTACTCGATGGAGATGCTATCGCTTAGTGGAGGCGAAAGCGTAGTGAAATGGAGATGGGTCAATGTGTGATAGACACCTTTGATGACTTCAAAATGGAACTGTGCAACTACTTCATGCCAAGGAATGCGCAGAGACAGGCGTACCGGATGGTTGGCGAGCTTAAACATATTGGTTTGTTACAAGACTATGTCAGAACGTTCCAGAAGCTTATGCTGGAGTTGCCTAACATGCCAGAAGAGGATAAGCTCAACTGGTTCATTGTGGGACTTCAGCCATGGGCACAGTCTGAAGTGAAAAGGAGCAACCCTTGTATTTTGAAAGATACATATGTGGCGATCGAGCGCTTAATTGACACTCAGTGCAAGCCTTTCACCCCATCAATCAAAGTTGAGAAAAAGCCTGACCACTGAGAAAAGAAGGACAAGTTGGCGCTACAACAAAGGTGAGGTGTCGATATGCCATCAATCCGACAAGAAATAGAACTACACAAAGCATAACAACAACAACAAGGGTGCGGTTGTGACATGTTGGTTCTGTGGCGATAGGCATATCGCCAAATACTGCCCCAAGCGCCTCGTGAAGACGACGGACAAATCAATGCAACGCAGAAGGAATGCAGTGATATTGAATGTAGTGACACTGAGACTATGCAACCACGAATGAGAGTCATGCGATCGATCAACGCAACTAGAAGTTGCGCAGTTGAGAACATGCAGGTTAGCAAAGAATTGATGTAACTCGAAGTCATTACGAATGAAAAGTCTACTTCAGCTATGGTAGACTCCGGAGCCACACACAACTTTGTCTCACAGGAAGAGGCAGAGCGGTTGGGCTTGAAGCCCGGGCCAAAGCAGAGAACCATCAAAATGGTGAACTCTGAGGCCAAGCCATCCTTGGTGAAGCAAGAGATGTGGCTATCTAAATGGGGAGTTAGGTCGGCAAAGCCAACTTCTTTGTGTTGCCCCTGGACGATTTCAAGATGATTTTGGATATAGAGTTTCTGCGCAGCCAGAATCTTATGATGCTACCAAAGTTTAACACGTTGACGATTATGGGGTCAAACTTGTCCCACACAGTGCAGTGCCTTACGCAGAAAGGCAAGTCTTCAGTGTTATTGGCGATGCAGTTGAAGAAGGGTGTCAATCATGTAGAGCACACATTCTTAGTTATTGTGCACGCAGAAGAAGACAAGGTAGAAGCAGCATTGTCGCCGACCCTAACCCTACTGTTGGAAGAGTTTCGGAGGGTGATGCCTCCGAAATTGCCAAAACGTCTTCCACCAAGACGTGAGGTCGACCATAAGATTGAGTTGACCCCGAAAGGGAAGCCTCCCGCAATGGTTTCATACCGCATGGGGCCAACTGAGTTGAAGGAACTGTGCAGACAACTAGATTAGATGTTGGACATAGGCATCGTTCATCCATCGAAAGCCCCATTTGGCGCCCCGATCCTTTTTTCAGATGAAACATGATGGCTCCAAATGGTTATGTGTAGATTACCGTGCTTTGAACAAGGTCACAGTGAAGAACAAGTACCTATTGCCATTGATAGCGGACTTGTTCGATCAGCTATGCAGTGCCTGTATCTTTTTCAAGTTTGATCTGTGATCGGGTTACTGGCAGGTGAGGAATGCTGAAGGTGATGAGCATAAAATAACTTGCGTCACCCGTTATGGTGCTTACGAATTCTTAGTAATGTCATTCAGGTTGACAAATGTTCCAGCCACGTTCACAACTTTAATGAATCAGATCTTCTAACCTTACTTAGTGATGCAGGGCAGGACCCGATTGGGCCCATCGTGCCACTCGATCCACCACACAGGGCAGATGAAGGACCCCGTGAAGATCTCTCAGCTCCAGCTCTGGATGCCTTTGATGCCGTTGAGTATATGCGTGACGTTCACAGACAAGTTCGGGCCAAACTTGTTGAAAGTTATGAGACCTACAAAGCTTTCGTAGATCAGAGTCGTCGTGATGTCCAGTTCGAGGTCGGTCAACTCGTCTGGGTGTATCTGCGTCCAGAGCGTTTTCCTGTAGGCACCTATAGCAAATTCAGTCCTAAGAAGTATGGCCCTTTTAGGATCCTTCAACGATTGGGTTCGAATGCTTACCTCCTTGAGCTGCTCGATGATTGGCACATTTCCCCTATTTTCAACGTGGCTGATCTATATGCTTACTGTGGCAACAACAAGTCGACAGAGCCGACTTCTTCCCAACCAGGGGAGAATGATGCAGGGCAGGACCCGATTGGGCCCATCGTGCCACTCGATCCACCACACAGGGCAGATGAAGGACCCCGTGAAGATGACTCACTTGCAGGGACGGAGCCACGACGCAGGGAGGTACCCCTGCGCACCTACGTCAGGCGTGGTGGAGCTCGCACACCCCAGAACCAGCTGCAAAGAGATACTGACCTGGATCGTGGGTCGGATCCAAATCTGAATCCACGACCCGGTCCAGTAAACAGTCTTTAAGAAGCCCTGTCTAGGGTTGCGTGAGGGGGAGAAGATGGAAAAAGCTTCAGCCGACTTCTTTTCTGCAGTTTTCCTGTTCTTTATTTGATTGCTATTTTCCTTTACGTGTCTTTACTGTTTATTGCATATTCCCATTTCTTATTGAACATTTCTGAATTAATAAAGAAGTTCAACCACACCGATTCATGGTGGGCCATTAGTTTCACTCCTCCTCCAACGCAGCTGCATCACTTAGACAAGATCGTGGTAGTCTACCTGAATGATATCGTGATCTACAACAACATGGAGGAACATGTCGGGCACTTGCGAAGAGTGTTTCAGGTGCTGAAGGAGAATGACCTATGTATTAAACGAGAGAAGTGTCTCTTCGGGCAGGAAGAGATCAGCTTCCTTGGCTACGTTGTGGGACGTGGTTTGCTGCGTATGGATGGACAAAAGATAAGGGTCATCCAGGAATGGGTTCCGCCAAACCAAGTGTCAAAGTTGCGGTCATTCTTTGGTTTGACAAACTACTATCGGCGTTTCATCGAAGGCTATTCCCTCATTGTTGCGCCCCTCACAGATTTGTTAAAGAAAAATCGTGTATGGCTCTGGAGAGAAGCGTGCCAAGATGCCTTCGATGGCTTGAAAAAAGCTTTAGTGAGAAAGTCAGTGTTCCGACTGCCTGATCACTCCAAACCCTTTGAGGTCCACACAGACGCCTCAAACTTTATCATCGACGGAGTTATTATGTAGGAAGGTCATCTGATTGCATATGAGAGTCAGAAGCTGAAGGATGCAAAAGAGGAGTTACGCGGTGCACGAACGTGAGATGACCGCCATCGTGTATTGCTTCAGGACCTGGCGGCACTACCTTCTGGGTGTTGAGTCCGTCGTAAGATGGACAATATGGCCACGAGCTATTTTCAGACACAGAAGAAGCTAACGTCTAAACAAGCTTGATGGCAGATGTTTTTGGCTGAGTTCGCCTTTTCCTTGGAGTACAAGGTTGAAAAGACCAATATTGTGGTGGATGCCCTGAGCCACAAGGCTGAACTGGCAACTACACGCTCAGAGCCTCCTGAAGTGCATTTGGAGGGCGCATTGTTGAGCCGCATCCGTGAGGGGACGCAGCAGGACCCGACAGCACAACACCTTGTTTCTTTGGCGCAGACAGGGAAGACTCGACAATTTTGGCTACAAGACGGTCTCCTCGTGACAAAAGGTAGACGCGTCTTCGTGCCGCGGTGGGGAAGCCTCCGTCGAGAATTGCTTAAGGAGTGTCATGATACAATATGGGATGACCAACCTGGTCAGGAGCGGACCTTAGCACTCCTTGAGCACGACTACTATTAGCCGCAGATGATGGACGACGTTGAGGGGTATGTGCGGACATGCCTCTTTTGCCAGCAAGATAAGGGGACAAACCAGAAGGCTTTCGGTCTCATTGAGCCTCTACCAATTCCAGAACGTCCTTGGGATAGCATCTCCATGGACTTCATTGTTACTCTGCCAAAGGTAGAGGGCCTCAGTTCTATTTTGGTTGTGGTGGATCGTTTCTCAAAGTATATCACCTTCATCCCAGCTTCTAAGGAGTGTCCTGCAGAGTTGTTTGTAACGCATGTGGTGAAACACTGGAGCATACCAAAGAGCATTGTGAGTGATCGCGATGCTCGCTTCACAGGCAAGTTCTGGCGTGAAGTATTTCGGCTACTTGGCTCTGATTTGCTGTTTTCAACAAGCTTTCATCCGCAGACAGATGAAGGGCAGACAGAGTGCATCAACGGGATACTTTGAGCAATACCTTAGGCACTTTGTTAGTGCCAATAAAAAAAAATGGGTGAAGCTCATTAACGTGGCACAATTTTGTTACAATCTGCAGAAGAGCGAGTCTTCAGGCCACAGCTCGTTTGAGATGGTCACGGGGCAACAGCCACTAACCCCGCACACTCTTCCCGCACAAGAAAAGGGAAGGTCATCGTTTGCCTATCAGTTTGTTCGCAACTGACACGAGCAGAATAAGTTGGCGAAGGCATTTTTACACAAGGCGGCAAAGAGAATGAAGAAGTGGGCGAACAAGTATCGTCGGCTCGCTGGGTTCCAAGTTGGGGACAAGTGTTGGTGAAGTTATATCCTGGTCACACAGGCATCTTCCGCGGTCAGCATTGCGGACTGCTCAGAAAGTATGAAGGACCCTTCACCATCACAAAGAAGGTGGGCAAGCTGGCGTACAAACTGGAGTTTCCACCAGACTTCAAGGTGCACCCAGTGTTCCATGTGTGCAACCTCAAGCAGTTCCATCCAGACGATGGAGATCCAGAATGCAGCGTGCCACAACGCGCTCCCATCATACAGAGGGCTCCGACAGCACAACGAGCCGAGAAGCACCTTAGTAAGATCATTCGTCACAAGGTCAACTACTTGGGCGAAGCGAAGAAATACCTAGTGCAGTGGGAGGAAACAACAGAACCAATGTGGGAGCCTGCATTCCGAATGAACAGCCGCTACCCGGCTGAAGTCAGGGCTTCATAAAACAGATGGCATCGAGGACGATGCATGATTTGAAGGGGAGAGCATGTTCCCTTGCGACTTACATTGTAAAGTTGCACTTAGAGTCTGTTTTGCTTTTGTTGAGTCTGATATAAGTTGTCTAATTCAGGTGAATCAATACCCCAAAGGGACAACCCGTATACTTGAACTGTAATAGCCTGTGGGCAAAATTGTGAATGAATTAAATGCGTTGAGATTTCTTTTGTTCACCCTCGTTGTGACTGCTTCTTGTGATTGCAGTTCTTCTCCCTCTATTCTCTCTTGCTCTCTTGCACTCTGATTACAAGCTTCCAGGACTGGCAAGCGAGCTGACAAGTAGCCTTGCGGCGGTGAGGAAGGACCGTCGCGTCGCGCTGGCCTATTGAAGGAAATAGGCCTGTGACAGTGCACAACATCTTAGTTAAAGAAGGTTTTTTCTCTAGCTAGTCTTTGTCCTTCTCCTTTCTACGCTAAGAACTTTTCTTTTTTTAGCTTAGATCCTTCAAGTCTTTATAATGAATATGATCTCCAATGATTTGAAATGGCAGCAGAAAAGGCAAGTTAAGCAAGTAGACCGATTATAATTAGTACCCAAGTTTCAGGGAAGGGTTCGGCAATGTAGTGCCTGTGCCAAATCATCATTTAGTTGGGACAAGGAATAAAAAATGCCCTTGCACTTCAAAAGACCGTTCTAAAGTTTTGAAATGACAATTAGAATGACTAATGATTTGAAATAGAGAAAAAAAGACTAACAAATGTCAAGATTGGTATAGACTAGAGTTGTCAGTCCAGAAAGCGGGAGCGGGAAGCAAGAATCGAGGCACTTCTAAAATTTTAGGAAGCAGGAAGCGCAGGTTGCCATAGAAGCGAATCGAGAATCGTCTCAAAAGCGAGTTGAAAGCGACCTAGGAAGCAAACCGAAAGTGAAAAGGGAAACAACCTAGAATTCGAGTGGGAAGTGAATAGAAATCAAATTTTCCTGATATTGGGCAAATAAATTGCTAAAAGCTCCAAACCTAACAAAAAAAGAAAAAATTTGTGTTTTAATATTGGGAAGCGATTGAGAAGCGAGTGGGAAGCGAAATGAGAAGCACACTTCACATTCAAAATGGCCGCTTTCCCGAGGGTTTCGGAAGCGCCGCGTTTCGCACTTCCGAAGCATTTTGGGAAAGCATGCTTTCCCAAGTCCATGAGCGCTTTCCGTAACCGTGGTATAGACAACTAGGAAACAATGATATCGTAGAGATTGATGATGACAATAATGATGATGTTGCATATCCTAATCCTATGCTTCCTAATGTTAATTAGAAGTTGCCAGTTTTAAAGCCACAAGGAAAAAAATAGTTATGAAAAGTAATACAATGAGCCAAAAAAGAAGAGGTGGCTTAGGAGCTAATAGAAACCTTGAGGCACGCCCTGCCTCTTCATAACCTAAAATTTACTCCAAGATATATAGTTGAACAAGTAAACATTGTAGTACATGGTTTTGTGATGCTTGCATTTTGTTCAATGTTGCAAGCTTGTTTTAATAACTAGTACTTAACCAAACAATAACATGCTCCCATATTATGGTTTGGGGAAAAAACTTCTTGATACAAATGTGAAGGAAGTTGAGAATTATTGTGATGAAAATAAACAGTCTTAGAAAAATACATGTTGTGACCTAAAGACGGATGGTTTGATGGATAACAGGACAAGGACCACATAAATTTTCTTACATACTATAAAAAGAACAATGCTTTTAACGTCAATCAATCTACTACTTGTGACAAAAAATATTCAAGCTTTAAGTGCAGTTTTCTATATTGTTGTCCAGGAAATTGGACATTTATGTCTAATTTATTATTGATAATGCAACAATAATAGGTCAATAATGAAGAAACTTGAACATAGATATGGGACTTTTCTGGGACTCCATGTGATGCTCATTGCATGGACCTTATTCTTGAAGTGATTGGTCAAATGAATAAATGAAGGAAACAGTTGAGTGTCACAAGCCTACCATAAAATTTATTTATAATCATGCATGAGCGTTGAAATTGTTGAAAAGCATACACAAGGGCTAGTGTTGATTCATCCTACAATTCCAAGCTAGTAAAAAATATAACTCCAAGTCTTCTCTTCAGCAACCAAGTGTCTCATCATGTATGCTATATTTATATGCGTCACCACCATGTTTTCTTTCTAGTATTTTATATTCATGAAATGCTTGCATATGTATGCTGGCATGCTTGCTCATGTACACCTATAGTTTGTTGATTTGCATTACATACACAACTGCTTGCAACAAGGTTGTAAAATATGTATATTAATTAGCACCCTAACATCCAAAGTTGGCATTGTAATACTCATAACTGCTTGCATGAAGGTTGTCAAATACGTATCCTAACCACAGTTGTCAACGAGCAAGCAGGAGCGGGAAGAGATTCGGGAAGCGGAAACGAAAAGCGAAGCACTTTTAAAATTTTAGGAAGCAGAAAGTGCGGGACGACTTAGAAGAAAACAGGGAAGTGCGAGATGACTTAAAAGCATACCGAGAATCGCTTTGGAAGCGAACCAAAAGCGAAGAGAAAATGAAGAGGAAAGCGACCTAGGATTCGAATGGGAAGCGAATAAGAATCGAGTTATACTGATATTGGGCAAAAAAAAATTTATTAAAGACTCCAAGCGCCCCCCCCCAAAAAAAAAAACTCACTTCTTCATATCAGAAAGTGAGTGGGAAGCGAGCTTCCCAATAACGGGAAGCACACTTCCCATTTAAAAGGGTTGCTTCCCAGCACGTTTCGGAAGCAACGCGTTTTGGGGAAGTGTGCTTCCCTGAGTCATATAACGTTTATGTTAACCCTGATCCTAACTAGTATTTAAATCCAAAGATTAACTTTGTATTTTAATATATGGTAAAAAATTATAAATTATCGCAAAACAAATTTTAAATAAAAAAATTTGTTATATTAGTGGAACAAAATAAGTGTTTAAAATGGAATTCTATCCTAGGTTATACTATAATAATTAAGTGCACATACTAAAATCCACAAAGTCATTAATAACAAGATAGACAACATAGATGTGTACCTATGTCACATAGGTGCGGATGCGGGTAAGGATGCGGCGATGCGGCACTTTAAAAAAATTGGGTGCGGGGAGGGTATAAATATATTTTTTAACAATTTTAAGTTAAAAATGTGTGTATGTGTGCATTTATGTATTTATATATATAATATAGATAAAACTAGACTTGGTTAGGGTTAACTGAATTTACTTTTAGACAGAAATGAACCTCAGTGTGGTTGACTTCACCTGACACAAAGGAAGTCGTGCCCAAGTGTCGCACCCGTATGGGTGTGGGTGCGACGAGGGTGCGGTGCCCTATTAGAAGAGTCTGTGTTACATAGATGTGTACAGAAGAATGCAAGAAGTGTGTATTATAAACTTTAACACTTCAAAACTCAAGCATAAAAAACTTATGCAAGTATGAGTGTGCAACAACTTCATACACAAAAATATATAAACAAATGAGAAACACTATAAGTAGTGCACAAGAAGAGGACAACATTTCAGGCATAGAACGAACATACATACATATGCTCGCAATGTACAAAAATTACAACCATACATGAAAAGGTGCACATGTGTGGCCCCAAAAGTAAGGTCAATATACATGGTCAAGATTCCAACTGTATTTAAACAAGAATTTTCACGTCTTAAAAGAATCTCAGTAAAATGGCATAACAGAAAGGGAAATAAAAACACATTTGGGAAGACACCCTGATGTAGGCAGGGAAAATCCCCAGTATAATGCTGATCTAATCTGTTCACCATATTTATCATCTTTGTACTGGCAACTCTTTGCCATTTTATTATTGTTATATAGAAACTGATAATGTGGTTCATATCGCCGACCCCAATTATTTTGGGATGAAGGCGTAGTTGTTGTTGTTGTTGTTGTAGAAACCGATAATGTGATAAGGGATTCCATCAATGTTGTACGTATGCTACGTATCGTTACTATGAGGAATATCAATATGATACACAATCGTATCGTGATATGAGTGCATATCATATCTGTATCGTATGTATCATACGATATAGGCCTGTATCGTATAATACATGGTATATCATAAGATACATGTTCAACTCGCTAAAAAGGGGGCTGAATCATAATTTTTCAGTTTTGGGTTTTAAAGACCTCTTGAGGGCCGACTCCCTCATTTGTATATAAGCCATTAGAGAGGTATTCACACACCATAGGACTCGTGAGAGCAATTTAAGGGTTGATCCATGTGCAAGAGAGGGAGCTTTTGCGGCTTGCTAAAGTAAAAATGCATTTTAACCATTTTTTCACTCAAGAAAGTGGGTTAAGGTAAAAAAAAATTATAATGAGTAAATTTTCAAAACTACCCTTCACAAAAAAATTGCTTTGGGGGCACTTTCTCCCTGCAACCCCTCGCCAACTTACCGCGAAGTTGGATCCACAAAAATTAGAGATTTATATCAAGGTAGAAATCCGGCTCCACACCATAGTTTAAAAACTCGTTGGGTTGACTCGGTGACTCAGCCTGAATCGCTCAGACTTTGAGTCAAAAAACATGCTGAACTCGTTTTTAAAAAAACCCGGATGAGTCAAGTGCGAGTCATGCATATATATACATATATAATATATTTTATATATAATTATATATTATATGAAATATAATATAAATATTATGTATAATACATATAAAAATATGGTTATACATGTATTAATAAAATTATACATTAAATACATTATAAAAAATATCATATAATGTATAATACATATAATATATTGATAAAATACTATAAAATATAGATAGTATATACATATATTTATATATTTTATATAAAATATAAAGTTAACATGACCCGGCCGAGTCACCAAGTAGACCCGGCGAGTCACGAGTCACTCAAGGACGAGCCAAGTGGCGAGTCACCAGGTTTTAAAACACTAATGGTATCAAATGATCTGGCATGACAATGGGGCACTCATGTAATAAGTGAAAATCGATTGAAAATCGAGTGCAACTATTGCCATAATATTTGTTTTTTATGTAATATGAAAGTCTGAATCTTGTGGCATTTCTTAATTGCAAGATATTTAATATTTTGCATTGTTCTTGTGACATAATTGATGTTTGATGATGTCTTCTGCAGCTCATATAGACATAAATGCTTCATATGTGATTTTATGGTTGTATTATGTGCAATTCATCATTGTTTCGTTGTTATGATTTTTTTAGATTTTTTTAGATTTTTTTTAGTTTTTTCTGTTTTTTTTTGAAAAAAAAATTTATTAAAAAATTATGATTTTTTATGACCCGATACAATAGGTATCTTATTTTGGGCCTGACTGATACGGGTAACGATACGATACTTACAACCTTGGATTCCATAGTTATTGTCTGGAAATGAAGAAAATTCTCTTTCCAGGTAATATTCTCAGTGTTGTGCAAATAAAAGTGTCACGACTCACATAAAGAAAGATGAGAAGCAGAATATTAACTGTGAGGAAAGGATACATAAAAATTCACGATGATGGTTGTTACACACTCGCCAACATAGACCACAATAACAATAATAATAATAATAATAACAATAAATACAAATTCAAAACGGAGTAAAAAGATCAGGACAACGAAATCACTCATTTAAGAGATGAATCACATAAGAAGCCCCCTTCATAGAGCACCAAATATTCCTTAAGGAGATTATGAAGGAGAATGGGCAGGTTAGATATGTCAGGGCTAAGAGGACTGCTTGGTGGGTTAAAACCTTGAAGAGGAAAATGCAAGACTAATAGCTAATTTCTGGACGATTGAGCCAAGGCTAAAGGATATATATGACATTGAAACAGGAAGGCAATGAAATATAAATAAGCTAACAATGTTGAGGCTTGACCATTATTTTAATAGATACAAGGCAAGTATGTTACACCCGTGGTGAGTCATTTGTAGCAGCAGGGAAAGCAGCAACGAAGAATGTACATTCTCAATTTTCAATCATGTAACATTTAACTCTTCAATCTGGGATATCCCAGCTTCTTATCGAAAAAAAGGGAATTCTTAGGTCCGGTCACAATCACAAGATGGCACCTGCAAGTTCAACTTCAATCATTGTCCCTCACGAATTTATCAAATTTGACTCCCTTTGATAAGCAATAGCATGCAACGATTAATCCGGTGTTTTCATCGTTAAACTTCCTAAACGACTAAAACACAAAATTATGGGCCACCAAAAAGACAATACATTATTCTCGAAAAAATGAAAAATAGGTGATACAGAGTCTGCCAACAAGGTTCGTTCTCCGCTTAACCGTCATCATCAACTCAACCTTCACCTTCTATGCGTGATTCTCGATTCTCGATCTCTATGCGACATTCTCCCCAAGAATCCCCACAAATAACACAGAAAACCCAAACATGCTCCTCGCACAACGAAACACATACTTTACGCTCCTAATTCAATAATCTTAAGCGTTCCAACAGTAACTCAACCGAAGAGAAAACAGAGAAAAAAAACATTCAGAAACAAATACCAAAACCAATTACGAACAATCTCAACTGTCCAAAAACAGCATTTTCCTACAAAATCTTCGCATTGAAGGGCTCACCTTTCTTAATCCCAGGGCAATCGCCCGCACCGTTGAAAACGATCGGCACGTCGACCTCCAGCTCGGAACCATCCATCGCCCAAACGAGCACCAAATTCAGGATTTCTCCTGTCTCCGAATGGCGGTGAACCTGAAAACATCAAGCTCTAATAACCCACAAAGCCAATGACACCCGAGAAAAAAATGGAAACAACCAACAAGTGCCAGAAGCAGGAGAGCACCTTGATGGGCAAGACGGTGCCGGACTCGATCACATGGGAGGATCCGGGGCCGGCTCGGATCTGAAGGCCGAAGGTGCGGGAGTAGAAGAAGGGCTCCTCCACGGAGCTGACGAGCGAGGCGATCTGGCGACGCTCGGCGGTGATGAGGCGTTTGCAGGAGACGGGGAACCCGCCGTCGCGCTCGAAGACCACCGCCGGGATCCTTTCCTGAGCCCTCTCCCGCGCAGCAAGCCTGCTTCCCGTGTGCTCCCTCGGCACCGCCTCGATCGTCTGCTGCGACGATGAGGCGGAGGAGGAGAGGGACCTCGACACGGGTTGCCTCTCCCTACGCACTACTGCAGCAGCAGCGACGCGCCATCTCTGCATCCTTCTCTCTCGCTCTTGCTCCTCTATCCGGCTGGCGAGGTTTCTCTCTGGGTTTAGGGCAAAATCTCGGCAGCCAAAAACGCGCGAAAAATATATATATTTGTAAATCTCTGGTTTTCTTCTGTAAAAACTCGGCAATAAAAAATAAAATTTTATAAATAAATAAAAATAAAAAATCAGGATTTTTCTATAAGAAATATTTGATAAAAACATAAATATCACATTTAAAACACAATATTTATATTTCTGATTAGAAAATCGTCAGAAAAAAAAAATATCGCAAGAAATTGCCGCTTTTAACTTTCAGGTAATTTCTCACGATAATTTCATGAGCTTTTAATAAATCTCACGAGATTTGTCACCATATTACAAGGTAAAGAAAATCTATCCACTGAGCTTTCTGGGCGCAGCTCCTGGTCCTATGCCAAGGCACCGGTTGTTAATGGGTAAGGCACACTTAAACCGAGTTCGGTCCATCCCCCATCTTTGTACCCCTCACTTCTAACCTTAGAGATGGATTCATCATGTTTAATTTCATAAGAATTGACAGTTTGATCGAATTTTTTTCACTTAAAAATTTTACATTTTGTCAACCATTGATTTTTTTAATTGCCTGGGGATTCAAATGTCGATCTTCACTAAATGAATGACGTAGATAACATCGATGGAGTCTGATTTGATAAGAACTTGCATGAATGAAATCCCAACGAGAGTATGAAAATAAGGATGGCATTAGGGGTAGGGGTGTCAACGGGTCGGGTTTGGTTCTGACTCAGGTGTAATCAGACTTGAATCAGATTTTTGGGCATGGTATCGGGTCCAGACCTGAGTCTAATCAGGTCTACTATAAGAAAAACCATACCTGGACCCGATAAGAACTACATGAACAAGACCTAGACCATACCCGATAAAATAATATTTTTATCATTTTTACATTAAATAATTAGGGTCTTAATAGAAACTCGGGTTGAGCCCAAGTCTGATATAAAATTTCATAAACTATATCCGGATCCATATATTAATCGGACTTTCGAGTCCAGACTGGGGTCTTAATCGGATCTTCTTATTTGTCACCATACCCAGACCCTATAGTGTTTGGTCTGGGTCGGGTCCGAGTAAACCTGACCCATTGACACCCCTAAGTAGGAGATGAGTGAAACCGATTTGCTCCTAAACCAGCCCAGTGAGGTTAGAGTCATGTTGAACAGAGGAAAACAAAGTTTAAACCCAACCCTTATAATTTATAATGTTTTTCAAATTTAAATATATGTTTTTTTAGTCATACATGTTTATATAGTACTCCAGTATGACAAAATTCATACCACAAATCCAATAGGAAAATAATAATCGGGACACTTTTTGTGTTCAACCCCAATTTGGATTTGGATCCAGTTGTATACTTGACGATTGACATAGATCAACCCAATAAATATCAGATCCAGTTTAAGCTCAGTTTAATAAGGTTCATGCCAGAAAACCTAACAGCAGACTTGGCCTGAATCAGACTGTCCCAGTGGCCGGCCTGAAAGAACCACCCCTAGTGAAAAGTGGGCCAAAAGCCAAATTAAACAACCCAAATCCAGCACATCGTTTTTGGATATGGATATTAAGATGGAGGACAACTGTGTTTCCAATTTGAAATCAGACTTATATGGTCGGATTATTCAGATTTGGACTTGAATCCAAATCAACCTACTTTACTAAATCAGATTGAACCATATAAAAATCAGGTATAGATTCAAATATACTTCATGATTCTATTTCTGATTCGAAGTTACTACTTAAAAATCAGGTTCAGATTCCACGCAACCATGAACTGGCCCACACCCTGATCCATTCGCACTCACACAGAAGGCCCAATGTCTATTGGAATCAGAGTCTATCATGGAGAAGGATTTGGCCATTATCTACTCCGATTCCCTCTAGTTCTGCTATGGTTCCTGCTAGACACACTCTTCAACAATGACAAAAACAAGCCCCGTAGTGAGATGGGACCTAGGCCGCTGGGCAGATAGTCTAGGTTCAAATCTCATTGGTGTTACCCCTTGCAGAAACTGAGGATTGCTTGAACAAAAATAAAGATAGTCTCATTCTATAGAGTCAGGATCGGGTGCAATCACATGGCACAAAATTTGTGCATTAAGCACCCGATTGCCCTTCACCAGGCCTTGGGCCCCACAACGACAGCCATGTCCCTAAGATGGAGGGTGATCAGGTGCTTAATGTACAAAATTTGTGTCATGTGATTGCACTTTGATCCAGACTCCAATAATAACAACAATGCCATCTATTTTTAATAGGAGCACTTTAACATTGTGAGGGTTGGAGTTCCTCTATCGCTCATAAATGTCTGTTTTACAGCCTAGGCATTTTTTTTTCTTTTTTCTAAGAACAGTTCCATATTAGGCATATATGATATGTTTATCATTTGCTCGACTCTTTGACAAATGGACCTTAGCGTTTTTTCTCTTGAAAAATAAATGAAGTATACATTCAATTAACAAACATAACAAAGTGTACATATATAAAAAAAAAATGCATAGCTGCACAATCCTTAAGTGCGCAGTTATGGATGGAATCATGGTAGCACGAGAAAACAGTGAAAAAACTTGCAAAATGCAGTTTTTTGCAAGTTTTTGAATTAGCCGTGCTTTTGAAGCGCCACTAATGCCACAAAGGGGATGCATTCGATATTTTTTAAATAATTTTAGTGGTGGTCTAGAACCACCACTAAAGGGGGGTTTTGCATGATTTTGTTCATTTTTGAGTGTTCATCACAAATGTGAATTATGCTTCCTAGTTCAGTCCAAGATATTGGAAAAGGAAATATATCTACGTCAGAGTACTTAAATGATCATGTTAAATTTCTTTTTGATTCTTTTAGAGTTGTAAATGAAGTTGTCTCAAATGAAGGTCTGGTTCGTCATACTTTTAATGGTTTATCTCATGAGCATGAAAGTTTTATTACCATTGTTACTACTCTTGATGGTCTTCCTACAATTTATAATTTTTATTATATGCTACTCAACCAAGAAAAAAAGATTCTGTTAGTAAATCAAATCGATCCTCGGTTGATTCCACTGCCACTGCCTTCTTTGCTCAGCAAGGCAGATGTCGTAGCCGAGGTCAGACCAGACAATTCAGAGGAAAAAGAAACAAAAGCAAAGTTAGAGGTAGAAATTCAAAAAAAAATGGTGGTTATTAATTTTCTATAAAAAATTTACAAGGTATAGGCAACAATTCAGGAAACTCTAACCAACAAGGAGTGATTTGTTAGTTTCATGGCTGTAGGAATCATTCTGCAAGGCAATGTTGAAATATTACCAAGGCTTTCACTACTTTCTTGAACTCTTCTTCAAAAGAGAATTTCAATGGGTACCCAGATACAAAAGCTACACACTATAGGATAGCCGATGAGGTAGGTGTAATAGAAAAAGTTAAATATCACGGTCTTGAAATTGTTATGGTGAGTAATAATGCTTATCTTCCTAGTACCACTACATATAAAATCAATCTCTAATATAATGATAAGTCTTTTATTCTGAAGAATGATCTAATTGTTCCTCAAATAAGTAGAAATCTTGTTAGTTGCTAGATTTACACAAGATAATACCTGCATACTTGAGTCACATGTTTTTATATTAAGGATCTAAAGAACCAGATTACACTAGCAAAGGGACATAGTGGAGGAGGACTTTATTTTTGAGGCAAAGATACACTACAAGAAAAATGCATATTAGTATCCGTCGCAACATCCATCGCTAACTTATTTAGCGATGGCTTAGCGACGGATAGCGTCTGTCGCATAACCCTAGTCGCTAAACTACGACAGAATTTATCTGTCGCCAATCTGTTACTAAGTAGCGATGGATTAGCGGCAGATCATATATGTCGCTAATCCGTCGGTAAATAGAGACCGATTTGGTTATGCGACAGAATTTAATCCGTCGTTACTCTTTAACGAGGAATATGTATCTGTCGCTAATGTTCGTCACCAATTTGGCGACGGCCATTAGCGATAGCTTAAATTCCATCGCAAACCAACGACTGCTTTAAATTGGCGACGGAGTAGCGACGGATAATATCCGTCACTAATTTAAAAAATATATATATATTTTTTTAAATATTCTAAAACTCGAGAAATTTTTTTTGTTTTACGATGCATATAACCTGCTTATAAAAAACAAAGTACACATAAAAAATACATATATAGGTGAAACAAATTTAACACAAGTTCTAAGTTAAACAAACTTTAACAACCAAATACAGTCCTTGTCAAGTTATAATTAGTTACAAGTACGCCAAACAAATTAAATAAATGAATCTAATCCTCGCCAAGATTCTGGGCATCATCCTCTTCATTTTCTTGATCTGCCCCTCCCTCCATGCCTCCATTAGCTCCTCTACACTGATCATCTACAGCATCCTACAAAAGAGCCAAAATGTTAGTATTTATAAACAAAATATAATGAAATAAATTATATGCATTGCACCTAATCTAATGCAAAAAAGTAAATGGATGAATGACACATAGACTAGCAATAATCTGGAGGACATTAATAGAATTCTGATATGTGTTCTAAGATTGAAAAAAAAAATTATAGTGATTCAATCATGCAGATATTTGTTCTAAGGTTGTCAAAGAATGTCACAATGATTCATGCATGCATATATGGTTTATAAGGCTATCAAATAAATGTGTTATGTATCACAATCATGCATATATATGTTACAAGGCAGTCAAAAAACTTTCATAGTGATGAAATCATGCTTATATGTGTTCTAAAGCAGTAAAAAAACTTTCATATTGATTCAATCATGCATAAATGTGTTCTAAATTTTTTTTATAGTAATTCAATCATGCATATGTGTGTTCTAAGGTAGTAAAACAATTTCATAGTGATGAAAACATGCGTGTATGTATTCTAAGGTTGTCAAAAAACTTTCATAGTGATTCAATCATGCATATATGTGTTCTAAGGTTATCAAAAAACTTTCATATTGATTCAATCATGCATATATGTGTTCTAAGGTTGTCAAACAACTTTCATATTGATTTAATCATGCATATATGTGTTATAAGGCAGTCAAAAAACTTTTATATACGCTAATATGATGCTCATATGTCTTATAAGGCAGTCAAAAAACTTTCATAGTGATTCAATCATTCTCATATGTGTTCTAAGGCAGTCAAAAAACTTTATATGTGATTCAATCATGCGTATCATGTTCTAAGACAGTCAAAAATTTTTATAGTGATTCAATCATGCATATATGTGTTATAAAGCAATAAAAAACTTTCATATATGCTAATATCAGGCTCATATGTGTTCTAAGGTTGTCATAGTGATGAAAGCATGCTTGTATGTGTTCTAAGGTTGTCAAAAAACTTTTATAGTGATTCAATCATGCATATGTGTGTTATAAGGCACTAAGAAAATTTTATAGTGATAAAATCATGCATATATCTGTTGTAAGGTTGTAAAAAAACTTTCATAGCATCTATCTTTTGATACCCCATACCTAGAGCGTTGATCATAACCTTCACATGGTAGAGATGTTCTGACAATTTCTCATCTTTGGGCAACATACTCTTCACAATAGAGCACAGACGGTCAAAACATGATTGACTCAAATTATACTCTGACTTCAAATTCAGTAGTTGAAGAACTGCAGACAAGATAGTGCAACTCTCGCAACCATTCCATAGTGGCTCATCAGCATCTCTAAGTAAGTCATAAAATCTACTAGTTGCATCGTTTGTTGCTTCTTCTTCTACCCCAGTTGGTGCATCACTATGTCCCATAGCAGAACCCATAGCAGAACCCATTTCTGGTTCTGTGACATTAAATATCAAATTCATATATGGATTATCGTGCACCACATTCACCCGTGCATCAAAATTACTCCAAAATTCTTCATCATGAAGCGTCTAATTTTGATAACCACTAACAAAACCCTTCCTGCATAAGTGATGTCTAACGCCATGAGGTTTTACAAATCGATTGTTCTTACACATCGTGCAGTGGCATCTGATCTGACCGGTGGGATCCACTGTACTGACACTTGCCATTGCAAATTCAATAAAACTGTCAACATCATCCATATATTCATGTGACACCTCATTATCAACTATCCTACGGTACATTCATTCACGGTTTGCAGTCATTTTGTCCTATATTGTTACAGATATTATCATCACTAGTTAAAAGAGAATCGTAATAATGCTATGATGAAAAAAATATCTAAATTATCTATTAAATCTTGTTTGGTGATTGTTTGTGAGCAATTTTTTGTTTCAATAAATGCGTAAATTTTCTCTCCCTCTATACCACAAATATGCTTAACATAAAATGCAATTCTATGAACTATTATGCATGTATTTATAAACTCAATATTTTCGTGTGTAACACCATCACATCATATTTATACACATCATGAGGATATTTAGAAATATGAAATCACATTCCATAAAATGATATATTCATTTGAAGCATGTTTTTATGATACAATTTCACATAAAAGGCATACTCAAATAGAAAATAAGTTCATGTCAGCATGGATACAGACACATCAAACATCGCAATACATTCAAATCATTCATATCAAAATAATGTCAAATATGTACATGCAACAAACACACTCCAATATCCCGCTAACTACTACCATGCCTAGCATGGAATCCGTACTAAAAAAATAACACTTCTATTTTTATACATTAAAATCATGCTCAGCATAATCTCCAAACTCCATCAAAGCAGTCCTAGATATTCATAACTAAGTGAGTGTATGAACAGAAAAGTGTTGCATCCAAGAAATTAAATAACATGTGATGCGCTTGCATCACTTACTCACCATGGGTATTTTCCCGATTTGAATTGCTTTTGCCTTTTTATTTTTTTTCTATTTTTTTTGTATTGTATTTTTAGCCGCATGTGATGCTTAACACTAAACACCACTTAATTAGCTCAATAACATACCTACAAGGCACAAATATACAAAACAATACATGGAGGAGGCTTGACCCCTCCCTGGCAAAAAAAGAAACAGGGAGAGGGCTCGGCCACTCCCTCTCATCCTGTAAGACAGGGAAACAGAGAGGGGGCACAACCCCTCCCTGGCGAAAAAAATAGCAGGGAGGGAGCTTGGCTCCTCCCTGTCGAAAAAAAAGGGAGGGGGCTTGTCCCCTCCCTAGCGAAAAAAAAAAACAGGAGAGGGGGTCGAGCCCCTCCCGCGCATCCTATAAGACAGGGAGATAGGGAGGGGGCTCGGCCCCTCCCTGGTGAAAAAAAAGGGGAGGGGTCGAGCCCCTCCAATGCAACCCGTACACCTGGCAAAAAAATTACACCCGCGAGGGGGCTCGGCCCCTCCAGCGCAACCACTATTATCTTACACCAACAAGGAGGGGCCGAGCCCCTTCTCCGATGAAAAAAGCACACCTACAAACGCTGACTGACGGGCGATAGGAAGGAAAAAAGAAGAAGGGGAGGAGGGTCAATACCTGTGAACGCCGACTGGCGGCTGGCGATGTCATCAGCGGCTAGCAAAGAGAACACGGGGGAGAAGGAGAAGGGCGGTGACTCAGGCGGATGTCGATGGACACAAAGAGGGGAGCGACGACGGTGAGGATGCCGACGAATGAGGTTGAAGAGAGACAGTGTCAGGGAGGGCGTGGCTCACCAGAGCTCCAGTGTGGGTCGTCGGTTGCCGTAGGGGAAACGAGAGGTGACACGGAGAGGGGGGGGGGGGGTTCTCGGGGTTGTCTGGGTGTCTGCCAAACACAGAGAGGGAGAGGTGGCTGGGGCAATCACCGGAGGGCGGTAGGTGGCCGGGGTGAGCAACGCGGGTGAGAGAAAGAGAGAGAGAGCATAGTTAATTTTGTGCCCTAGATGGGCATTTTACATCGAAAATTAGTGACAGATTTGCGTCAGAATAATTTTGTCACCAACATCGATGCTACTTAGCGACGGATTTTTACCATTGCTACTCTGTCGCTAAGTTGCGATATAGTTTGCGATGGATATAAGTCCGTCGCAAATCCGTCGCTACTTAGCGATGGATTTGGCGATGAAATTGTTTCATCGCAAATCCCGCAACTAAATCAAACTTTAGGGATGGCTCATTTTCTCTCGCTACACAAAATTGCGACGGATTATTTTCGTCGCAAATTTTCATCGCTAATTAACATTTTTCTTTTAGTGATAGTGGAGAATCAAGAAGATCAATGGAGATGTCCTTTGCTTTAAAGCATATGTCATTCCAAATTTGGAAATGCAAACATTGTCATCCTAGATAAAGTGTAATGAATATACTTAGTTCATCCAATTATTTATTTTATTTGAATAAGTCGTAGTTATTTGGTTTATGTTCTAGTTGTGTAATTAGAAAAACTCATAAATTACCATTTAATTTATCTAAAACTATTGCCTCATATCTTTTAAAAATTGTGCATGTTGATTTTTGGGGTCCTGCACCTGTTATGTCTAGAGAGGGACACAACTATATTTGTTGATTGTTGATGACTACTTACATTTTCATGACTTTTTTCTTTGTTGAAGAAGTTTGACACTTTAAGCTATTTTGAAACTTTCAAAATTATTGTAGAGAATCAAATTGGTTTTCAAATAAAAATATTTCATAGAGATGAAGGTGGCAAGTTTATGAGCCTGAGATTTTCAAGGTTCTTAAACTACCATGGGATTAAAAAATAAGTCGCTTGCCCCCACACTCCTCATCAAAATAAAGTTGTTGAAATAAAACATAGGCATATTGTGGAAATTAAGTTAAGTATGTTATTTCATGCCTCTATGAGCACCAAGTTTTGAGTTGATGTTTTTTTGTATTGTTGTTTATCTCATAAATAGACTACCTAGTCCAAATCTTAGCAATAAGTCAACATATGAATTACTCTTGAAACGGGTACCAAACTACTCTTTTCTAGGAGTTTTTATTGCACCTATTATCCCCACCTTGTTTCTTAAAATACCTTAAAATTGGATCTGAAAACCTTGTGTTTTTATTGGTTATGAAACTAATTATAGGGATATTTGTGCCTTGATCCTGTCCTCAATAAAGTGTATATTTTCAGTCATGTGATATTTAATAAGTCTAAATTTTTATATACTGAATGTAATAACCTTGTCATATTTAAAGAAGTCTCTAATTGGTTGCAGAACCAAGAAAACAATAATACAGAGCAGCATATGAAACACAATCTAGTTGTTATTTTATCTGCTCCGCTCCTAACCAAAGTCGAAATTCAGATATGGCAAGTCATATTCCAGATCTAAACCAAAGTCAAAATTTGGATATAGCAAATCCTATTTTCAATATCCTACCCTCACCTGTACCAAATGGCCCTAATATAGACACCAGACATTCCTCTCCTCCTATGTCAGAACTTCGTTACAACCTTGACATAATTGAGTCTCATGATCCTATTCAGCCTCCCTGCCCTGTTCTTAGGATTGGTAAACAAGTTGAAATAAACCGAACAGGGCATGCTCGAGCTCAACTTGTTTACTAGTGGATTGAGCTCATGGCTCGACTCATGTTTGTGTTTAGCCGAGTTGAGCTCGAGCTCAGCTCGTCTCTGAATGAGACGAGCCAAAACACGAGCTGACTTGTGTAAAAACATTTCATGTTATTTATACATAATAGATATATTTTTGTATATTATACTTGAAAATATATATAACTTTTTATAAATTACACTTAATAGTCTATATTTTATGTATATATTTTTCATTCATCCTTATTTTATATATATATTTTATGTATTCTTCCTTTTATATATTACATAAAATATATATTATCCATAAAAATATATATTATCTATATAAGTACTATCAAGCTAAGCCGAGTTGAACACCTTGTGTTCAGGCTTGACTCGTTTAAGCTAAACGAGCTGGGCTCGGCTCACCAACTATACGAACCGATTACAAATGAGTTCGTGATGAGCTGAACCAAGCCGAGTCACAAGCTGCTTGGTTTGTTTACTAGCCCTACTTGCTCCTGAAGTGTCACAATAATCTGTTAAAATACATCATATGGTTACCGGTTTCAGGATGAAACCTTAGAGCCCAGATTATTCCTAACCACTATAATTAAGTATCCCTTAAGCCTTGCCATGATAAGTAAGTTAGTTTAAGAGTTAGAACCTAAGTCTTATACTGAAGATAGCCTACAAGAAAAGTGAAAAATGACTATGCAAGAGAAATATGATGCCTTGATTAGAAATAAGACCTAGACTCTGGTACCTGCTGAGTCATCTCAAAACCTGGTAGGATGCAAATTGATATATAAAATAAAAAGGCATGATGATGGGTTCATTGTTAAATATAAAACTCATCTTGTGGCTAAAGGATATAGTCAGCAGAAAGAAATTGATTACTTTGAGACATTCAGTCATGTTGTTAAACTTACTATAATAAGAACTATATTGTCTCTCACTGTAAGTTTTGGCTAGTCTATACATTAGTTATATGTTAAAGAAGCTCTTCTTGTGGCAGCCTATGAGATGAGATGTGTTATGGGTGAATGATTGCTCTAATATAAAAAGAATTTAGAGAAATTTTTCTTATCAAAAATCACACTTTTTTAGAAAAACTGTCTTTTCAAAAATTTTCTCTCATTTGGAACAATAGGAAAAGTTACCATTTTTTGTTTCTTGCATTTTTTCTACCATTTTCTTGCTTCTAAACATGCTCTTAGTCTACAACAACAACAACAACAACAACTACGCCTTCATCCCAAAACAATCGGGGTCAGCGATATGAACCAAAAAAGAAATTCATTTTGGGTCTTCCACATGAATCCTTTTCCTCCAATCATTTCTATCCAACGCCATGTCCTCGGTGAGGTTCAAAGCATTCATATCCTTTCCTATCATCTCCATCCAAGTCTTCCTAGGCCTACCCCGACCTCTTTTAACTAATATATTTTCCCATTTCTCCAACCTTCTAACTGGAGCATCATTAGGCCTTCGCCGAATATGTCCAAACCACCGTAAACGATTCTCTCGCATCTTATTTTCAATGGGTGCAACACCTACCTTCTTACGTATCTCTTCGTTCCGAATCTTATCTTTTATTGTATTTCCACACATCCATCTAAGCATCCGCATCTCAGCTACACTCATTTTTTGAATATGATGTCTCTTGGCAGCCCAACATTCCGTACCATATAGTAAAGCGGGTCTAATAGTCGTCCTATAAAACTTTCCCTTCAACCGCAATGGCATTCTACGATCGCACAACACTCCAGTAGCACTTTTCCATTTCATCCACCCAACCTTTATCCTATGATTTACATCTCCATCAATTTCTCCATACTTTTGAATGATGGATCCCAAATATTTGAAATAATCATTCACCGGTATATCTTGCTCACCAAGTTTCACTACACTCCCATCACTACTTCGTTGCTTACTAAACCGACATTCCATATATTCAGTCTTACTCTTACTCAACTTAAAACCTCTAGCTTCCAATGTCTGTCTCCATAATTCTAACTTAGCATTAACCCCAGCTCTAGACTCATCAATCAAAACAATATCATCAGCAAACAACATACACCACGGTACATTTTCTTGAATTGATCTCGTAAGCGCATCCATCACTATCGCAAATAGGAAAGGGCTTAAACCAGATCCTTGATGCAACCCAACCGTTATCGGAAAATTGGTTGTCACCCCTCCACAAGTGCGGACATTGGTTACTACTCCTTCATACATATCTTTAATTATACTAATGTACTTGAGAGAAACACCTTTCTTCATCATTGTCCACCAGAGAACGTCCCTAGGTACTCTATCGTATGCCTTCTCTAAATCAATAAAAACCATATGCAAATCTTTGTTCCTCTCTCTATATCTTTCAATAAGTTGTCTAAGAAGATGTATAGCTTCCATAGTTGATCTTCCAGGCATAAAACATGCTCTTAGTCTGGTTTCATAAATATCATAGAGAACTTGTTTTAGTTAATTGTAACTTATAATAATGCTGCCATAGCATCTATCACAACCATTGCTAAGCAAATTGCCTTTCTCCAGTGATTTTCTTGCTACACGATCACAAACTTGTCCAAAATACCTAGAGATGTCTTTTAAGCTAGTAAGTACTTAAACATTGAATCCTAAACCATTCCAGTGAAAAGCAGTTATGATATATAGAGGTGGATCTTACTACCCCGAGTCTCGAAAAAGATCAGGTGAAATCACATTGCGCATTTCAAATGTGCTGCTGCTTTTAAAAACCCACCATATGCTGTTGGGTCCCACAGCTGATAGACTGAACGGAGGTGGTCAGGTGCAGTAGTACATAAAAAATGTGCAATCTGATTGCACCTAATCCAAGCTCATCCCTAACCTTGAAAAGGAGGATCTGCCTTTCCAGACGGGAGGAGCAGCTTGGGATCATTAATGACGGTGTTGATGGTTGCAATGAACTGTGGCACATTATTGAACCCAAACAGCAACAAGCAGACCCGACGAAAGGGCATTGTCATTAATAATTCTACAAAGATCACTCGTCTTGTCCTTATACATATAGCTCTATCATTTTTCTCTCTTACCCTTTTCTTTCACCCATTTGTTTTTTTACAATTTTTGAATAAGTATTTACGTGAAATATCCACATAATTAACAAAGTAAGAAGTGGGTGTTAGAAAAAAAATCATAAAGAGAACCAAAAAGTGAAGGTTTGAGGGAGAGGTCTTATGCGTAAAGCATTTAGAAATAATATGCTGAAGCTAAGTAAGAAAGCAACATAAAACAAGTAATAATACTACGTTTTACTTTAAATGCATCTTTTAAGCTTTTTTTACCAAGCGCACTCTTCATAGGTGCAGCTTAATAATAAAAATATAATTTGGAAATATATATATATATATATATATATATATATATATATATATATATATATATATATATATATATATATATATATATATATATATATATATATCCTCTCGCATGAAAAGTAATTTCCTACATCAAGTTTAGTTTAGTTTCATGTTCTCAAAAGTAAGCTTTCATTCTCTCAAAGTAGGCTTCTGATAAAGTTTTATATAGAAACAAGTGGTCTTATGCTTCCAAAGCTAGCTTTTGAGTTTATAAAAACTTTTTGGTAGCGATAAGTTAACCAAATAATGTAGCCAATGAAATGGTTCCACCTCAATTCCCATTAAGAATTTCTCAATGGTTTGGTTTTTTCCCTTTTCTATTTTCTATGGCGAGGAACTTTCCTAGGGACGTGGGTAAAATTTATGTTATTCAAATTTTGCTAAAATTGCGGCACTAAATGTGTACTCTACGGTGGTCTTGGGGTGTTAAAACTTGATTTAACTTGAGAGGGGAAGAACCAGAATCACACACACGCAAGTAGGAACAAGATTTTAACATGGTTTGGCAAGGGTGTGCATACATCCACGAATGTCTCTCTCTCTCAACTCAACTATTTTTCAGAGAGAGAGAGAGAGAGGAGGCTTCTTTATTTGGTAATTGATTACAGTAGGTGACTCATTCATACTGCGATTCCTTAAACATGATAACTTCTTAATACAAGATAAACATATAATACAAGAGGACTCTTTAATTATGAGAAGAGTCTCTACCAACGTGTGGAAGGAGTTCTTGCTTGACTAAACCTTCATGTTGCTTATCCTCAACGTACCAAACGTGGTTTAGATCTAAATCGTGATTTGGATACACTAACACCTCCTACAAGATCATCTCTTCGGAGGTGAGATTAATTAAGCTTGGATCTGATAGCTTCGAAATGTGCCGTAGATAGAGGCTTAGTTATGGTATCTGCAAGTTGCTCCTCAAATATAATGAATTTAACATCAAGCTCCTTCTTTTTGACTATTTTTGCACAAAATGAAAATCTATTTCAATGTGCATCATATGAAAAACATGATTAGCTACTATGTAGCCCCCAAGATAATTACACTGTATAACTGGTGGTCCTTTTTGCTCAACATGTTATTCACTCAGGAAATAGTTTACCCAGGTTAATTCATAAATTGCACCAGCCAAAGCTTTATATTTTGCTTCTATACTTGACTTAGCAACAATTAGTTGTTTTAATGAATTTCAAGAAAGAATATTTGTTTCAAGAAAAGTAAGATAGCCCCCAGTGCAACGTTTGTCATCTGGGCAATCTACCCAGTCAGCATCTACAAATCTTGAAAGTTAATTGGACTTACTTTTATGAATATGTAGTCTATGCTGGTCCCTTTAAGATACTGAAAACTCCTATTAACATGATTCCAATGGTCCTCCGTTGGTAAGTGCATAAATTGGCAAGCTTTATTCACACGATAAGATATATTCGATAATGAGTAGGATCCTCAAATGGTTCTCCTTCATATTTGGATGAAGTAACATTAACAGCTGCAGGTGTTGTCATTGTCTTTGCATCAAGCATATAACTTGGTTTCAGAATATCTAGAATGTACTTTGTTTGAGATAGAATTAAACCATTTATATGATGAACAACTTTTATTCTCAAAAAATAATGAAGAGGACCCAAGTCTTTGATAGAGAATTTTTGTCTAAATATATCTATCAACCCTTGAACCTCTTAATATAATTAAATTTCATGTCACAATGATATCATTCACATGTACCAAAACAAGCAAAATATAATTCTTGCACTTCTTTATAAAAAGTGACATGTCAACTTTTGATTCAACAAATTTTAGTCCGCTTAAGTCAAGTGACGATTCAAACAAAGTCTTTGGGGGCTTGCTTTAATTCATATAAGGACCGATTCAGTTTTATATACATAGTCAGAGTAATTATTTTCAAAGCCTTGAGGTTTAGCCATATATACCTCTTCTTATAGATAACCACCTTAATCTTCCTCCCATCTACAACCATTTATAGACCTTTCTCCTTCTGTCTTGGCTGTGGTCAATCACCTCTCTTTCTCCGGTACGGTTGAATTACCTCTTTATGTGAGAGAGGGCTGATCGACTCTCTCTCTCTCGATCTCTCTCTCTTGGGTGTGGTTAACCACCTCTCTCTCTATGATATGCTCGAACCACCTCTCTATCTGATAGAGGGCTGATCAACTCTCTCTCTCTTGGGTGTGGTTGACCACATCTCTCATATGCTCAAACCACCTCTATATCTGAGAGAGAGATGATCAACTCTCTCTCTCTCTCTCATTTTTTTTTTACATTTTCTACTTAGTTTTTCTCATGCCAAACAAACAAGCGAAAAAATTTCACTTAGAAAAATTCACATGTCAAAACTTTTCATAGTAAAAATTTTCATTTCCTGAATTTACAAATAGTAGTTTTCATGAAATTAATAACTTAAATTTTTGCTTTGAAAATTTTCTTAGCCTACGAACAGTAGATTGGATCATCATGGACGGCTCATGCTTAAAAACAATGATGCATATAGAGTTTTCACTTAAAAACATTAATACATATGAGAGTTTCTAAATCCTTAGCCTACTCTATATTTTGTTACACACGTGAACGTGCACATGCATATTTGTATGTGTGTATAATTGCATGCATGTATTTATACCATAAACAAGCTCTTAACAAGATTTTACTAAACGTGACTTTAAGATCGTTTAGCAAAGCAAACTCGATTTTAAGATCGTGCTTGGTTTTTTTATTAAAGAAATGAGTTAAAATTAGTATTGAGCTGAACTTCGGTACATTGCTTGTTGCCCACATCTATTTAGGAGAGAGAGAGAGAGAGAGAGAGAGAGAGAGAGAGAGAGAGACGAAAGAGGATCAACATTATCACTCATTAAGATCAACAAAATGTTGAACCCATGAACCCAACAAAATAGAAAACAAAACTAAAATATAGAAAAACAAAAGGAAAAGGAAAAGAAAAAGAAACTACAGCCAGCTAGCAACAAACAACAAAGCCAAGCTCAACCAGGATCCTCTGGATAAGAAGGAACCACCGATGAGTGAACGTTGTTAAGACGGAAGGAGAGGTCTCTAAGATGCATACGTAGAATCGCATATACATCAACCAAGATTTTATGGACAAGATTGTTAAGGATGACCGGAATTTGACGGAAAGTAGCATCATTGCGTGCCATCCAAACAAACCACCAAGTAGTAAGCAACCATGTCTTCCAGATCAGTCTCCACCGCTTGCAACGTCTAATTTCAATAGGGCCTATGTGGTGAAAGAAATTGTAAATAAAAAAACAAATAACTAAAAACAATTGACAGATGGATGACTCGCATAAATTCAACCAAAGCAATGCACAAACATCTATTATTGAGATTTTTCAAAGTGGGGAAGTTCTCATGATAAATTAGAACTTGTTTTTCAGAAAAACTTGTTTTTCAGAAAAACTTGTTTTTCAGAAAAACTTTTTTTTCATGAGGAACAGGAAAACCACCCGGCCGAGATCAGAGACCCAGTCGTGCTCTGGCTAAGCCTGCTGTATTTACAGATGCTTTTCTGATGGGGGTAAACTTGTGGCACACCCCCTTTCCGCCAGAGAGTCACCTTGCTTCGACACGAGCAAGGAACATAATGCCCTTGCCCCTTCTTATATGCCCCTGACATCTGTGAAAATGAAACCCTGACCACCCACCTAATTAACAGCCAAGGCCCTCTCCCACTATGCCAAACCCCTTGGGTCTTTATTTTTAAGAAAAACTTGAAAAAGTATCAGAAAATATATAATTTAAATGTTGAAAAGTATAAATAGAAATTACATAAAAACTAGAAAAAGGTGTTTACATTTAAACAGGCATGTAAGAAAAGATCATAATTTTTAAAATTAATTGTTGCATATTTTTTAAAAAATCAGATAAAATCACGGTATTCTTAAAAGACGATCGATATATGTGACCATGAACAAAAGTAGCTTGTTAAAGTGTGCCATCAAATTTCACCGACTGTTAACTTCCTCTCCGAAATTTGACACTGTCATTGCGGTTAGTATCATGTATCCATCTCATAAACTTTTATATCTCGGTCCTGAAGTTGTGGGTTGAAATTTACATATGTAAATTTTCTGAACCTTGTGGCCATTGACTCAATGTGTTTAATTAGTCCCAGTGCTGAGATAACAATACGGATTAGTGCAGTTGTTAGTGCTAATAATGCTGATGTTGATTAGGTTATCAGCTATTTATAAAAAACCACCTAATCATCAGCTATTTAGGAGAAGCTTGCCACAGTTTCAATAATTAAGTTCATCTTTTTTTAGTCAAACTAAATGGCTAAATGGCTTCATTATTTAATTATTCTTAATGAAAGTGCATAAGTCGAATTAATTGTTCAAAGAAAGGACAGAAAAAATCATTTAGCCCTTCAAACAGATATGTGAAATGCATTCAAATAAAACAGGTAATTGTAATATTCGAAACATTGTGTCGCTTTCTGTGAATTTCTCATGTGTTTCTCTTCTGTTCTTAATTTACTCTTATTATTAGTCCAATTCACTGTCTTGGAGTACATCCTAAATGTATGTTTTGCATCCTTTTAACAACAGTGTGGTAGGCAGCAAATCAAAGACATGGACCTAACACATATAATCTTGGTCCAAGGGTCCGATCTAGAAAACACCAAAAGATAACAGGGAGTGTCCCGAATTATGAAAAGTAGGACAAGATTATCAACACCCAATGAATCTTTCTATGCACCCAAGTGGAAGATGTAACCCCAAAGAATCCAAGTTGGAGTTATCATGGGGATTGCAAGGATCTGCAAGGGGCCCTATGAGGTACAATTGAGATTAATAAGAAGGCCCACAATGCCCAAAAGATGAACACTTGTACGGCTGGGGAGGGAGGCAGGGTGCCTGTCCCCCCTTTCTGTCCTCCCTTTTGGGTGAGTGAGAAGGTGGGAGGGTTATGGGGCTGTGACCCACCCGCTCTGCTCTTGGCCATTATTTTGATGTTTCCTTCTGCAGATAAGGGATAGAAGATCAGCAGGCAGTCTATGACTGGGGTAGGGGTAGTGAGATAAATCTATTTTTTCCTAGTAAGCAAAATCCTAGCTTAACCTTATCATGTGATAGATTTGGTAATGACATCATTAATGGGGCCCCATGGGGGGCATTTGTCCAAGCATAATTGTGATCAAGTTGGTGCAAGTAGATGGTTAAAAACTGTATTTTTTTTATTATTAATTATTTGAGAAAAAGCCATCTTTATGGTTCGAACATACGGATTACGAGCTGAGATATGCCACACTGATTGTGGTTAGGGCTTGCTCGATGGCTCGTCCAAGATTGGACAGAATGAATGAATATGATAGACAAAACTCATGTTTTGTCTGTTATGTAACAACTGTACTAAGACCAATGCTTGTTTTGATTGTACAAGAAGTTGTGCTCCTTGTGTCAAATGTTTGCTTTATGTTGTGTGCGGACAACATGAACACGCATGGATAATGGGTCGGATAACTTCATTTTGAATCATTTGACTCGATCCGCCCAATCATATGAGTGTTTTAACATGCACATCATAGATTTTAGCTTCGAATATGGATATCAAAACTAAAATATATTTAAAATTTAAGTAATTTGAGAAAAAATAAGAATTTATATTTTTTTGATATATAAATAATTTAATCAATATCATATTACATCTAATTATGAAAGTTTAACATAAAAATCTAAAACTTTAAAATCAAATTAACTATAAAAATTAAATTACCAAATCC
The DNA here is from genome assembly GCF_984573655.1 of Nuphar pumila. Classification (NCBI taxonomy): domain Eukaryota; kingdom Viridiplantae; phylum Streptophyta; class Magnoliopsida; order Nymphaeales; family Nymphaeaceae; genus Nuphar; species Nuphar pumila. The sequence continues at coordinate 129,774,065 of NC_143253.1, forward strand.
TATTAAATCATAAAACCATAAAATACAAGAAAATAAATCATAAATAAATCTTAAACTATAAGAAAAATAAACCATAAAATTAAATAAAAAATCCTTAATTCAAACCTTAATCAAAGAAAAAAAATAGCCATAATCAAATACAAGAAAAGCACTAACCAAATTAATTATAAAAAACCTTAATTAAAAAAAATTGATTCAACGCCTTAATCATAGAAAATCAAGAAAAAAAATTTAATCAAATCAAATAAAACCTTAATCAAATTAACTATAAAAAGCCCTAAATAAAAAAATCTAATCAAATTAACTAAAAGTCCTAATTTAAGAAATTTGATTCAAATTCCTAAGAAAAAGAAGAAGAAGAGGGGAAAGAAAAAAAAGAAAAGAACGAAAAAAAAGAAAAGAAAAACAAAGAAGAAAGGAGAGAGACAAAAAGAAAGGAATGAAGAACAAAGAAGGAAAGAAGAAAAGGGGGTAAGAATGAGGAAGAGGAAGAGGACTCGCGGACGGCCTCACCAACGACACCGGGGACCCTTGGCGCTGCCTCACCCCCTCTTCGCCTGGCTGCAATAGAGAGAGAGAGAGAGAGAGAGAGTCGAGGGACCCCTCCCTGACTTTTTTTTAATGCTCTCCCATCCCTGTTCTAACAGTAAGAGGGGGGTGAAACACAAATTACTAGGTAAAAAGGATGCAGCGGACGAGTTCCGCACGTCAGACACATCCTTAGTTTGTTATATCTCCCTGTTCTCAGCATAATTTCTGTCAAAAATGGTGCGGGGACGGAGGATATCAAATGACTCCGTGTTTGAGGTGTAAAAAGGATGCGACGGAAGTGTTCCCTGCGTCTGCCACATCTTTACTTTGTTATAACTTATATCTTCCTGTTCTCAACACGATTTGTGTAAAAAATAGCGTGGGGACATAGGTACGGTGCCTACTAGAAAAGTCTCCCCCATTGCTTTGGCCTTATGATAAAGGATGCACCGGGGTCCTCCAACTTGAGTGTGACATATATCACCAATGTTTTGAAGTCTTCTGGTTTTACAGTGAAAATTTTAACATTTCTGGTTTTACAGTGAAAATTGTAACAAATGATAATTTTTTTGATGGAATTGCAGTACAATCAAAATAGGAGCTTTTGGAACCAAAGGTCAGCCAATGTATGGTAAATGATGGGGTTTTTTTTTCCCTTGGACTATCCAAAAAAAAAAAACAAAGCAAAGTGTTTTTCCTTCTCTCTTTTTTCTGGTAGTCTTATTGAAATTTATGCATAATGACATCTTGTTGGTATTTTTCTAAACATATACCAACGTTAAAAAAAAAAACTCAAGAATGTAACACAGTCCAAGAAAATATAAGCTCTTAATAAAGTAACTTGCATATAACTTTTCATCTCGTCTGCCACAAAGATATGGGCACGACCCCGGGGCGCTATGCCGGTATGTTATGAAAATTCAATTTTTTTTAAAAAAAAGGACGGGAAGACATGGTTTTTTCTAATTTTTAATCAATACAAATATTTTTAATATTGTAATACATAACAAACGTTTTTTTAGTAAAATACATAAAAAATATTAAAAATTTATCTAAAATATTATAATAATATATCTACGTGTCAGTGTCTGCATCATCATGTTCCAACATGACCGATTGTGCCACCAGGACACATCACCAAAATAGCGTATCCATTTGACATGGCATGTCATATGCTCACGCATACATCCAAGCTTAATATTTGCTTACATCGTCATCAGATCATATCCAATATAAAATTCTAAAGCTTTATTTAAAAAAAAAAAATTTGTTAGTAGATGAGACCTACATAAGTGGACCTAAGTATATAGTTTGCTTGGTAGACAATATGTTTTAGATCATCTGTGACGTGTAAGAAGGTTATTCAAAAACTTTAAAAATCGATAGTCTATAATGTATCGAAATTTCATGACTAAAAGAAAGCCATATTTTTGCATAAAACATGATTTAGACACAATCTCTAACAAACAGAGAAAGCTGTTCAACCAAATTGATGAGGTTAATGATTTTCAACTAAATAGGTTCATCTTGTACACACAAACACGCGTGTAAATAAGTAACATATATATATATATATATATATATATATATATATATATATATATATATATATATATATATATATATATATATATATATATATATATATATATATACTGATCCTTTAGAAGTGATCTACATATTAAGTTTACTAGAAACTGACCCTTGCATTATGTTTTCAATGTCAGATTTCATGAGGATTGAAAAACATTGGTTTACAATGTTTCAAACCTAAAAAATATATTTTTTTACGTTGAAAATGTATGATACAAGGGTTGATTTTTACTATTTTGATCATGATAAACACATCCATGAGATCAAATTTGGTCAAAAAACCTCTTCCTGTAAGTTCCAACTAGGGGTTCCTTACCCTAGGGTAGCAAATGCTGCCAGACTCTCTCTCTCTCTCTCTCTCTATATATATATATATATATATATATATATAGAGAGAGAGAGAGAGAGAGGGGGGGGGTGAGCACACCCACAGTTCATTGGTAATAGCCACTGTTTTTCAGTCATCCGACAGTGCTGATGTGTTTGGCATATTCCATTTGTTAGAAACCAGCTCTTTCTTGTTTTTTATGAAAAAATACAAATTTATAGCATTTAAAATTTTAAAATTTGTAGACAGTAGATTTTTCAACATTTAAAAAAATGCTGGCTGGAATTGAATGATCTCAACAATATGTAGAACACATCTGTACGCAAAATTTTAGGAAAAATTAAACAAAGGTGAAAAATGGTGTGTACACTGCATACCTCTCTCTCTCTCTCTCTCTCCTCCCTCTGATGTATATATATATATATATATATATATATATATATATATAACATAAACCGAGATTTTGGTTCATTTTTTTGTGTTTTTAATTTCTTAAATCCCACTATGCGGACATGATCGACATGTTTGATTTTAAATAGACCAGCTCTTGATTCATCTGATTGTGATGCATATAGGATTTGTTAAGGCTATAAAATCGATGTCTCATAATTTTACTAAATGTTCAAGCATCTAAAAATCATGTTTTTTTTGTAGAAAAAACATAATCGAACAATTGATTCCCAACGAATGGATCATGCTGAGCAATCTGCTGGGTTAATTAGATTTGCAAAAATAAAAAAAGTATTGGAAAAACGTAGTTTACACTCTAGTTCTCATATTTTAATGGCTATTCAATTAGGTATAATAATCTCATAAACAAACTTCTTGAGTTAATTTTTTTTGGATGATGCCATTATAGTACAAATGTCTCATTGCTGGACGAGAGGTGCCATGTTGAACATGAATATTTGTGTGTAAAACTCTAAAAAGTATTCACCGAGGGAAGATCAGGTGCAATGTGATTGTGCACTTTTGGTGTGCTGCTGCACCTGATCACCCACCGTCTACTGTTGAACCTCACAGCTGACTGGCTGTGTCCCAAATATGAAAGGTGGTCAGGTTTCCATCAGCATATAAATGTGTGCAATCACATTGCACTTTATTCTCCTCATATGAAAGAAAAAAACCCCATTTTACAAAGCTAAATAAACAAGTATGTTATGGAGCCAAAATATTACCCCATGTGGCGGGGTGGGGGGCAGATTTGTTGGTCTGAAAGGCGTAGCTAGTGCACTTCACCTTGTGTTGGGATGTTGTAGGTTCAAAACCCAATGGTATAGTTGTATAACTGGTAGGGGTCTGCCTAACTAACACTAGCTTGCCTTTTTTTATGTCGAAGGAACTCTTACCGAGAGAACTGGGTCACTAATGGGCTCGCCATCGCCTTACGTGCACAGCAGCTTGCCTTTCAAAAAGAAAAGAATGGGGGCAAAATTTTATGAATACAATTAAGCCAAGTGATCTCGATCGAGCTAACTTAAGCACTGCTGCCAATTAGCAAAAGATGCGTATAATTGTGTGCATGCGTGTCATCACGTGCATGAACAACTCTAGAAAAAGCAACGAAGATCATCATGATGTCATTATCAATAAAAAAAAAAAAACAAAGAAAAAGGCAACTTGGCTACTGCAATTAAATTACCTTTTTACCCAAATCATTTCCAGATTATGACGAAAAGCGCACCCCGACTGTCTCCATCTCGGACCTCGATCCGGGTTTCTCGTGTTGCCCAACTTTTAAAAAACAGGGGGAAAGTGACGAATTGTCTTGGCAAAACGACAAGCCACAACATGCTGCAGCCATTTAAGGCCGTGTTTGGGTCCGTAGAATTCAGAAGTGAGATTTAGAAAGTGAATCCCATTTGTGTGTGAAATTCACTTTCTCATGGCATCGATCTCATGAGATTTTGAAAGTGAATATTTTTTGAACAACATTTTCACTTTTCAACAACACAACCTAATGTACCCTTAGGGTGTGTATCCCTTATACAAAGCAAAACAGCGCCCCCCCCCCCCTGAGCATAGTGACCATAGATTAACATGACTATCTAGAATGGTTGGTTTTCTAATCCAGCATTGGTTTTCTCGTGTAATAAACAAAAAAATTAAATAAATGCACGACACAAAATGGAATAAGAGACTCACATTAAATTTGGATCAATCAAATTTGAGATCCAAATTTTCTTATGCACGGGCTTTAGGAAACTTTAGGTGGATGGGGATTATATGAAAGATTTTGTATTCCATGGTACTGAGAAGTGGTGGACTAGAGATGATTGCATTTTGCAAAAAGTGGCTGATCTTAAGATGTGAACTAGTGATTCCTCATTAGTGCTTTAATAATTTTTTAAATAAAAATATTTTAGATTTAATTTGAATAAGAGTGATGAGAAGTCACCAAACAATTATAAGCAATAAGAAATCGCTCAAGATGAGATGGTAATTACATTATAAGATGCACACTCATTCCATATGTAAAGAGCCAACAAGATGAAAATTACACTTGAAGACTAAGCACATCCTTCTCCATTGACACTGCAGGCAAATTACCTGGAGTTTACATTTAGCATTTCAATTTCAGTCATTTTAGGCCTGCACACTTTTTTATCACTCTCGAGCACTAACTTGATACGGGCATGAGAGAAACGCCTGTGCAACTAGCTTGGGCATTCCAAAGCGTTTGTGCAAAGGTACGTGCGCTCCCTTAAGCGATAGTCTAAAGACCATGTTCGAAGGTAATGAAGCAAGGTCATGTAAGGATCCCTGTTGCAAACCTTAGCTACTATCTGAGTCTCTTGCTTCCTAAGATGATAAAAGGCAAGAAGAGAAGCATGATCAGAATAAGAAAAGGTTACCGAAAAAGGTATCATCCATGGTGCGATGCACAAGCATAGAGAAAAGAAAATATGAGCTATCAAAGTCTTGGGTAGGGGGCAAGCATCAACTCCTTTCTCCAAAACAGAGTTACCAACCATCTAAACAACACAGAAACAACATCCTCAGTTGGCTATTGGAGGGAGTAACAATCTCTTCCTCTTCCTAAGCCTCAAGAGTCTTAAAAGAGTTATGATTTTCAGCTGCGACTTTCAAGACACCATAGCTTTTTGGCTTTGTGCTTCTACTGTTTTCACCCCTTACTAAGACCAGGTGCATTGGATGCTGGATTCTTGCACAAGCAACTTACAGTGGCATGTGATCTTACCTTACACACCTCACAATAATGCATGCTCAATGTTGCTTCAATATAAAGGTCTACCTTATAGTACTTGCTCAAAACAATGAGAATCAAATCAAGGATCTCTGAATGAGATTGAGCTTCTACGAGGATCCTAACAAAATGCAAGCGAGTTTGAGTAGAGGTCCTATCATCAAGAGCATCCAGCTTTTCCTCCAATGCATCCGCTATCAAGCATAAAATATCATTGCACCAATAAGCAGGTGAAAGACCATGCACTCTAATCCATACCAGAATAGACCTTAAACCCTAAAATTTCAGCATGCCACATTTGTCCAAACTTTTCATGTCTAACTTACAAACCAGTCAATGGCCAAAATATTTATGTTTCTCCTCACAAAAATATTAAAGAAAAAAAAATAAGGAGTTTGCCATCAATCTTAGAGGGCCTAAGCAGGTTTTGGTTAGGCGAAATCGATGAGCCAGGAGGATTAAGGTCGCCACCAGAAAAATCACTTGTGGCCCCAGGAACAACCTTGTGAGAAATATCAAGAGTTGCTGAAACATCTCCTTCTAGGGCCACAGGGAATGGAGTAACATCAACTAGGGACTCTTCTGCACAGTCATCCCATGACTCCTGTGAGACGTAGGCACACACATCTCCATGCTGCCCACTGGGCAGAAGGCCTGTGCCTTGGCGTTGCTCCTGGTGAGAACCGACTGGAGTTCCTCTACTAGGTATAGGCCTAAAGGGGAGAACTGGGTCTGAGAGTGACTCGACTCGCAAGACTGGAAGGCCTCAGGACCGGAGTGGACGAGGGAATAAGTGGAAGGTTGCCACTCAGAGGCCTAGATGCCTTGATCAGCCTCCCTGAAAGCAACATGGTTAATGTCGCCCGAAGAAGCAGAGAAGAAGTGTAGGGGGCCATGTTGGCGATTTCTGTAAAACAAACACAGAAAGCGTACCTATATTCACCATAGAGCATGTGCAGGGTATTCAACATTCTCCTTAGTCGGTCGACACCCACTATGAGCCCAGGCCTAAAGTCGACGGTGAGTAGGACCCTGAACCCATGGTGTTGAATGTAGGTAAGGCTGAGGCTGAATGACAATGTCTCACATCATACGTTGCCCAACCTCCTATTTATATAGTGGGATAGAGAGAGGGGATACAGTGAATGTGGACATCCACATTCACATAACCTCCTCTTTCAATGGCATTAACTGCTCTCCACTACGCAACCCACTACTCCACCATGCTTTTAATGTCATATCGGGTCACCCAATGGGTTGGACCCGATCCACATGCCCAACATTATCTCACTTGACCCATTGACACTAAAAGTACACTAAATCAAGGTTTATACTATTATCTTGATTTAATTCTTCAGGTGAGTTTACATGCTACCCTTTATCATAAGGATGAATCAAATGAGTCATGGAGATGAACACTCCTTTATGAAATGTCATATTCCCATGTACTATACTACAATTCACCTTTAGTGCTTAAGCATATAGAACAACATCCATCTGAGCCTTCGCAATATCATCCTGAGGACAGTCCTTTAAACTCAATTTATCCCTTTTCACTGTAGGTGCCAAACCGGGATAATAATTCTCCATCCCATATCTTTTAAGAACCTTAATGATATATGATTTCTGAGAGACGCCAAGGACACCCTTAGTACTGTTGCGATGGGTCTTAATTCCAAAGACATAAGTGGCCTCACCCATGTCCTTCATATCAAAATGAGAGGAAAAAAAATCTTTTGTTTCATGAAATAGACTAAATCATTAGTTGCAAGAAGAATATCATCAACATATAAAACCAAAATTATGAAATTACTCCCACTAGTCTTAATGTAAATACACTAATCAATAATATTTTTAGTTAATTCAAAGTTCATAATTACCTGATTGAACTTCTTATACCACTGGCGGGAGGCCTGTTTAAGTCCATAAACTGACTTATTCAATTTACAAACTAAGTTATTCGAGTCATCTATACTGAAACCAGAAGGTTGTTGCATGTATACCTCCTCATCCAGATCCCCATTCAAGAAGGCAGTTTTCACATCCATCTGATGTAGCTCTAAATCAAAATGAGCTATGAGGGTCATGATTATCCTCAATGATTTCTTAGTTGAGACAAGAGAAAAAGTCTCATTATAATCAATGCCCTCTATCTGTGTGAAACCTTTTGCAACAAGCCTAGCCTTGTAGCTCTCCACATGACCTTTAATTAGAGTTTGTTTTAGTCTTATAAACTCATTTACAACCAACAGGTCTAACTCCATCAGATTGAGGTACAAGATCCCACACTTGGTTCTTTGCCATAGAGTCAAGCTCTTTTTTTATGGCATTAATCCAATGTGTTGATCTTTCACTTTCAATGACTTATACAAATGTGAATGAATCTTTATCAATGTCTATGAAATCATTTGACTCTTGTAAATACACCACATAGTCAAGATGAATAGCAAATTTCTTGATTCTGGTGGACCTCCATACAGGTGGTTCAAAATGAGCTTTTATATCCTGTTGTTGTTGTATATCTTCATCAACAACCGGATCTAGTTGGGATTGATGTTCATTGACCGGACTTTCTCTTACATTACCCGAAGGGACAATGATAGAAAAAATCAGGTCTTTATCCTTAGCAGGTGTAAAACCTGAATCCTGTATTTCTTCAAAATCAATATTTTGAGACACATCTATCCCAATAGAACCATTTTCAAAAAATCTTGTTTTATCTGTTTTCACTATCTATGGTGTATGAGATGGACAATAAAACCTAAAGTCTTGACTTTTCTGGATAACCAATGAAGAAACCACTAGTTGTCTTATGATCAAAATTTTTTATATGTGGGTTATACAATTTAGCTTCTGCCGGACATCCCCATATGCACATATATGACAAAGAAGATTTTCTACTTGTCCATAACTCGTAAGCAGTCTTTTGAACAACCTTCGTAGGAACCTTATTCAAAATATGCATTGTTGTCCTAAGAGCTTCACCCCATAAAGTCAAAGGAAGGTTTGAGTGATTCAATATCGCTCGAACCATTTCTTTAAGCGTATGATTTCTCTTTTCAGCTACACCATTCTGGTAAGCACTACCAGACATGGTATATTGAGGTTCAATGCCTTTCTTTTTTAGAAATCGCACTAATGGACCTTTCTTTTGTCTCATCTTAGTGAAACGATCATAGTATTTGTCACCTTTATCAGACTTGACAACCTTAATAACTTCATTAGTTTATTTCTCTACTTCTTTCTTAAAGTCCTTAAAAACTTTAAAGACCTCTGATTTTTCAGATAATAAGTAGAGATACATATACCATGAGTAATCGCCTATAAAGGTGACAAAATATTTTTCACCCGTATAACACGGTGAAAAAGGGCCGCATACATCCGTATGCACTATTTCTAACTTTTCATTATTGTGTTTGGTATCTTTCTTATACATGTTAGATTGCTTAGCCTTTATGCAATCAACACATGGCTCTATATTCGTAAAATCAAGGGATCCGAGGATTCTCTCTTTCATGAGTCTTTGGACTCTCTCTTTCAAGATATGTCCTAACCTTCGATGCCAAAGCAGATAGGATTGATCATCCTTTAGGCCACGTTTATTGTCAATCATTGTGTTCTCAATGGAGTGAGATTCCAAATTTTGGAATTTCGTTCTTAATCGATACAAACCATCACACATATATACAGAACCTATATTCATTGAATTTTTCATAATAATAAGTTTGGAATTTTCAAATTTAAATACAAAGCCAAACTTATCAAGTTTTGAAATTGAAATTAGGTTCTAATTATAGGATGGAACATAGAATGTATTGACCAAATCTAATACAAATCTTGACTCCAACACAATTCTGCAGGTCCCAACATTCTTGACATGCAAACACATCCTATTTCTATAAAAGATGCTTCTCTTATGCTCTGTTGGTTCCCTTTTATTCAGAAATGCCTACAAAGAGTTGGTAATGTGTATCGTGGCACCATAATCAACCCACCAATTATTCAATGGAACATAGATTAAATTGCACTCATAAGAAATGAATAACTTATTACCTTTATTTTTGAGTCACTTCTTATACTTCAAACAATAAACCTTCTTATGCCCCTTCTTCTTGCAAAAGAAACACTTTATAGAAGAGCCTCCTGATTGGGATTTAACTTTCGTCTGAGAGTTTGAACTCTCCCCAGTGGCTTTCTTCTGATTCTACTTTTTGAAGGAGTTTTTCTTTAGTCTCGACCTCTGTTTATTCTTATGAGAGACCATGTATGCACTTCACATCCTCTCACCCTTTAATCTCTCCTATTCTTCAACACACTTAGCCAAGAGGTCATTAAAAGACCACTCATCATTATGTATGTTGTAGGAGATTTTGAAGGGTTCATACTCAGTAGGTAATGAGGTTAAGATCAGATGGACCAAGAATGAGTCAGAGATGGTGAATTTCATGTCATTCAATTGAGTCACAATATTCCTCATTTTCAAAATATGCTATTGGATGTGATTGTCACCAACATATTTCATAGACACCAATTTGGACATATGCGTACTGGCTCTTGCCTTATTAGAAGTGACGAATTGAGCCTCAATGACTTCCATAAATTCCTTCACTGTCCTGTAGTGAGGAATGATGCCTCGAATATTCTTAGCCACCCGAGATTGCAAAAGCAATAGGCTAAATCTGTTCGAGCGCTCCCACTTCTCAGAGACAGTCTTCTGATCGGCTGAACTCTACTCTGTAAGAGCGAGAGGTTCATCAATTCTAAGGGCTAGATCTAAATCCATATAGCCCAAAATGAATAACACAATTTCTTTCCAATCTGAAAAGTTAGATCTTTCTAAAAGGGAGAAATTACTAAAGTCATTGATAAGAAAAGAACCTAATAAAATAAGAAACAAAAATGAAAAGACATTACTATTATTGCTCAGACGAGACTCATGTTGAAAAGGTAAAAGTGAGACCCTTTATTTTCACCTTTTCTGAGACAAGCATAGTTGAGTCATTATTGTTCCACTTTGGTGGAAACAACAATACTCATAGTTGCTTCATCTCTTCAATTCTCAAGAAATTGACTTCAGTTGGTAAAACTAGCAGATTGTGTATTCAGAGGCAATTCAGTATTGTACCTTTGGGTACGAACATGCTTCATGGGATGGAATACACATCTACTATCACACCCTATGTAAATTTGGAACACAATGCCCTACCTTTGGGTAGAATCGTTGTTTCATAAATTCGCACACAATCATAATAACAAATCTTAATACGGTCCAAAGAATCCTTAATCAACACGACTCAGATCACTTTGGTGATTACATATATCAATCAATCAAGATTTTTTATCAAAAACCTATTTGTATTGTGGAGCACGCCCATGCACATATTTTAATGCATGTATATTCATGATATAATACAAGTTCATGCTTCAACTAATATACATGTTAGGAATACAATCCAGGTGTTAGTTCTTTAGTAAGGAGATCGACGATCATTTTTTTCGTATCAATTGTATCAATACATACCAAGTAATTCTTAGTCATTTCTTTAATAACAAAGTACCTTAACTTCATGTGTCGACATGAGATTGAGCTCTTGTTGTTATTTGAGAAGGACATGGTCGGTTCATTATCATAAAAGACATTTAGTGGTCTCTAAATAGAGTCTACAATCCCAAGATCCATAACAAAACTTCTAATCCATGCAGCCTGAGATAAAATCTTGTATAAAATCAATAATTTTTGCCCCAATGGATTTCAGAAATTTCTTCACTGTCCTACAATGAGAGATAACACCTCAAATATTCTGAGTTACTCGCAATTGCAAAAGCAACATGCTAAGAATATTTGAACATTCCCACTTCTCATAGACATCCTCTTAAGTGTTCCCATTTCACATAAACAGCCTTCAAAACGACTGTTCTATTCTCCATATGAGTGAAAGATTAATCGCTCTATACAAGATTTATATTAAAAAGGTAAATGTGAGACCCTTTATTATTCACCTTTTCTAAGACAAGTATAATTGAGTCATTATCGTTCTATTTTAGTATAAATGACAATACTCATAGTTGCTTCGTCTCCTCAATTTTGAAAGAATTGATTTCAATTGGTAAAACTAACAGATCATGTAACCAGAGGCAATTCGACATTGTACCTTTGGGTACAAACATGCTTCATGGGTTGGTATACACATCTACTATTGCACCTTATATAAATTTGAAACACAATGAGCTACCTTTGGGTAGAATTACTGTTTCATAAAGTCACATACAATCATAATACTGAATCTTAACAAGGTCCAAAGAATCTTCAATCAACGTAACTCAGATCACTTTGGTGCTTGCATGAGTTAGTCATTCAAGATCTTTTACCGAAATCATATTCATATTATGGAGTATGTCCATGCACACATAATATGCATGTATATTCATGACAAAATATGCATTATATTGTCAAAATACAAGTTTATGCTTTAACTTATATGTATAAAGTAATTTTGATGATAACACATTAAAAAATATCATAAATTTAGTCATAATTCAAGATTAAAAATATTATGCATAACTTAAACAACATAAAATACATATATTAAACATGCATAAGTCATTCTTCCTTAACAATATACACTTATAAAACATGAAAAATAACTAAAACATACTCTTATAGGTAAAACTCAGGGTCCTTAGGCTGGAACCAGTCTTAAAGCACTCTGAACCGGTCTCAAATCGGTCATGTAGTCTGAACCGATTCTTGAACTAATAAATCAGTCCAAAACATGAACAAAAGCTTATAAAACTCTAAAATCGAATGAGAAAATCTCCGTTCTTTCATGGATTCATGAAAATAAGACTCTACATCTCAAAACTAGTGAAAAAACAAAAGGAACTAGTTAAAAATGACTTCAAACCAGTTCTGAAAGGTGTCGTATCGGTCACATAACCGGTTCAGGTCTAAATAGTAAATAGACCCCTTTTTGGATCTGATCTGATCCAATCTGGATCTAGATCTAGTTCCAATAGATTCTAGGTTGGATGCCCCCAGTTTGGATCCAAACCCATATTGATCGGGTCCAAATTGGATCCAATGATCCAAAATTGATTCAGACCCATATCTGGTCCATAACAGGACCCAAGTTGGATCCAGAAACCATACCCAATCTAGACCCAAATCTATTTGGGTCCAAATCGCGACCCGGTTTATCCGGATCAGACCAGACCCAGATCGCTTGGATCCAGATCATTACCTGATTTGTCGAGATTAGACCAGACCTGACACCCAAATGTGCTTGATTTTGATCCAACCAGGTCGGATTAGATTACCGACTCGATGTTTGGATCAAACCCAGACCCAAAACCGAAATGGGTTTGATCCCTCAGAACGGGTCAGGTCTGCCTCAGGGATCAGGTCAAAACATTGACCCAAACTCTTCAGATCAGAGCCAGACCCGAAACCCAAATGGGTCTGGGTCCAAACCAGGGTTGGGTCTGACCCGATCCAACCGGTTCCTCAATGGTTCCAGTACTTGGATCGGGCCTGAGCCAAAATGTGAGGTAGACCCGATCCACCCAAAATGGGTCTGGATCAGGCACACCACCTGGTCAGTACAACCGATCTAACCTAGGTCACTACACAGAAACGGGGGGCTGATAGCCTTTCGGTTTTCTCAGAAACCGAAAGCCATGATAGGCTGGGAAAAAACTTTTGCCCTCGTACTGTAGATGACATTGATGAGGCCGCCGATGAGTCAACAACCCCCGACGAAGGTCACCCCCTATCCCGACGATGTCCTGTAATAACCCTAAAATTTATGTTATTTATTTAAATCAATTTAATGTGGGTTATAATTTTTCGAGTTTGGAGCTGGAACATCCTTTTCGGATCCAGGATCCATAGCAATACAAGAAGGGTCCGTGTATAGAATACCACATATACATAATGAATATATATATATATATATATAATGAATAATACAGATCCGTAATTGGACTCGTATGGGTCCAAACCGCAGACTCAAATGAGTAAAGAATCTGTGCATCTAGAATGCGTATGGACTACGGGTCTCCAACTAGGTCCCAAGCCGTGCCCCACGAGCCTGTGAAGTTTAAAAAAACAAAAAACAAAAAACAAAAAAAAAACAAAAGCCCTACCCGATAAAAATGAGTGTTAGGGTTCGTTTCTGAACCCTAACACATCGTACAGGTGAGGAGGTTGAGGAAGGAGGATGTGCAGTCACCGGGTGAAGGGGAGGATAACGGATCCCCTTCTGATTTTCGTGGCTCCCTTCCATATCTCGCCTCCTTCCCTTCCCATTTAGCTGAACTCTCTCTCTCTCTCTCTCTCTCTCTCCCTACGTTCGATCATCGCAGCCACTGTTGTCGTCGGCGACTTTCCAGAGGAGCAGGAGCGGTCGGTTGCACCTCCAACAATGGCGTCTCAGAGAAGGAGCACCGAACAAGTAGGTTTACTGTTTTTTTCAGTGGTTATATCGTATGCTCGGGTGTGTGTGTGGGAGACAAGAATCCCTATTGGAAATAAAAGGATTTTCAGACTCATGGTGCCAAAAATCCCCAAACCTTAGAATTTGGGGATTTTGGAAACTTGAACGTAAAAGTTTGATGGGGTTCGACTACCATGAACCGTGATTAAGAAAAAAAAATGTTTATGACTGCCAAAAACCCCAAATCAACAGATTTGGGGATTTTAAGCCGGTAATCAAAGGGGCTTCGGTGGTCTGCATGGGGGTGGATGTGTTGCTCTTGAAAATTTTGAGTTTACAGACTCACTGTGCAGGTTGTATATGTATACTTGGTTGCAAGCATGAAATGCCCTCTGTGAACCCTAATAAGAAAGAAATTTTTTGAGGATTATGCAGTATCGGGGTAGTGATTACTGCTTTGCAAGGTACTGATCATGTTGAAATTTTGTAAATGTATTTTGGGTTCTTTCATCTGATTAATTGATGTCTAAGCATGCTTAAGTTCTGGGTAATTCTTTTGATTTTCATCAGATTCATCGATGTCTGAGCATACTTAAGTTGTGTTTATCTCTTTTGATATTCCTTGGATTAATCGATGTTTAGAGACTTCCATGTCAGGCATATATCTTGAATTTGCTTGGGTTTGAAGATTCTGGTAATTAGCATATGGTTGTACTTTGGATAAAAGTTGGAACTTGGATTATAGCTAACACATCCATATCTAAATGTTAACGTGATAAACCCAACTTCATATCCAAATCCAATTCAATTATTGAATAGAGATTGGATATTGACTAGGCAACATCCAACCCCATAAAATAGATTTATGTATGAATCGTACCTAAAGCTTTTAAATAGGGAAAAAAATATGGATTAAACCTTCTCATGACCAAATAGCATATGCTGATCTAGATTTAATGAAGTCCAAAATGACCATCTTGAGTAATACAGATTGCACTTGTTTTGGTCTTTGGCTTACTCTCTTCCAGAATGTTGATAGCATTTTGGGAGATCTACTTTATAGCTCATAGACAAATTTGTTGGAATCAAACAATATGATACATGCAGGTATAGGGAATGATAAAGAAAGTGTAAACAAATGCACAATGACTCCAAATATTCTCTTTTAAGTTCTGTTTATTTCTTTTGATATTCATCTGATTAATCGACGTCTGAGTATGCTTAAATTATTGTCTTCTGATTTGTTTTTATGTTTACATTATCACAAAATATGAATTTGAAATACTCAGACTAGGGTAATGTTTTGACCAGCCTCTGCTTGAATCTACCATAGATCCTAATTTAAAACACTCGGATTATCACATGTTTCACATGGAGGGGTTCGCACGTGACGATTTATGATAACATAGTAGCATGAACAGAATGTATAGTGGGCTAATTAAAATGTAATAAGCAGGTGTTGGTGTCTGTAGATATAATTCAAATTACATGTCTGCATCCTCTGTAACTTCATATATAATGAAAACTGATGGTTGTGAAGCTACGATAGCTAAAATGCCTGCATAGATGAGTAATGTTAGAGCCCATCTGGTTAAATAATATTGCGGTATCCAAAATGGGTAATTTACTAAGTTGGTTATTGTTAAGAATCTTGCCTAATGGGCAATGTGTGTTGGGTACCTGATGCAGGTACTTGGACTAATTCAATTACACTGAGGAGGAAACTAAATGCTAATTTTTGTTGGCCTGACTAGTTTAAAGATTAAGGAGCTCATGCTTGACAGTTTAAAGGTACCAGAGCACTCTGAGTGGGTTTGCATAATTAAATGATTAAAGTTTTGGGTAACATACCTATTTAAGGTATAAATAATTGGAGATCTACCCTTAATGTGGTATGATTCAAAGATTTTGGGAACTCTAGTGTCTTTGAGTACTAGGTTCAATTCATGAAAAAATCCTGACACATCGAGAAATACAAATTAATAAGAGAGCAACCCACTCAAATTCGGGCTTACCTTGGAGAGGGTAGGTGATACGAAACTTCGGAGACATGTGTTTCTTGCTTCGAGCGACAATGACTCGTTGGTCTCCAGTCCTCAGAGTTGGGGGACCCGGACTACTAATGTGTATTAGGTGGTAGCTCTTTGTTCTTCTGCAGAAGTTAGGGATGCATCATGCTTTGGTTTTGAGCCTTTGGGAGGTTCTTTCGGTCACTGACCACACCCTTAGAATTTACAATTTTAGTTAAAATATTTCGGTTAATAAAACACCAATAAATAATAAACCCTCGAATGTTATCTCCTATTATGATTGTCTTGGCCTGCGTGTACCTGCAAAATAATTAAAGATAAACATTTTAATTAGATCATCTTAGGTATCACATATGAGTATGTAGTGACATATTTACAATTGTACACATAAACAATTACTTTTGACATGTGGGCATTTACTTTTAGCATGCAATGGAATCTGTGGTTATGAGATGTTTAAATTCTGCTAATGTTGTTACCTGGTAGTTAGTGTTCATAAACCGTTACTGTCTTAGTGTAGATTCTTTATTTGTTCTTGTATATGCTGGAAATTACATACGACACCCACATCACATACTTGACACATTGTGAACACCCCAAATTTTTTTTCAAAGGGTTTTTAAAATGACCATTTTGCCCATGAGCCCATCTTCTGAGTAACCGGGTAAATTTTTAACCAAAAATTCCATTCATTCCTTAGATTCGTTAGAATTCAGACCCAAAGTCTTAGCTCTGACCCAACTTTGATTCAAATCGGATCCGATCCCCTCTTTGAGAAAAATTTCAAAAATAAAAACCCAAATTCTCAGAAAACTCTCTTTTGTAAATATTTTTGCAAAACTACAAAAAAAATCAATTTTAAAATTTTTTCTCGTAAATCTTAGGATTTTTATACAAAAAAATAGAAAAATAAAACAAAAACCAAAAAAATGGAAAATTTCAAAGAAAAATGAATGAGTTTAAACCTTTTAAAGTCGATTTTGCTAAAAAAATCATTTTTAAACCTTTTTTTTTTATTTTATTTATCCAGCTATCCACTTATACATATCATAATATACCACACAATCAACGCCCACAACCACTGTTATCATCACTTAACACCCATTCCCCTTGCATCTCCTCTACTATTCACCAGCCTAATAACTGATATATATATATATATATATATATCACCCGTGTTTCGGTGAAATATTTTCATGCTTCAACCTATGCTGCAACTGGTGTTACCCCAAAAGGGTAGTTGTAATGTCATGATGCGCTGTCAACCATTGTTCATCTTATGGAATATGGGACTAAAGTCTGTTGAGGCTGGAAAAAGCTGGTGTTTAGGCACGGTACAGATGAAAAAGAGCCTAATCTGGGTGTCTCGTTGAAAGCATCACTGGCAACTCTTAAGCTTTTCATGCAGGGTCAAACTCCAAACAACTGTTTCGTACATATAATTTGGACCCTATGTTGGTTGATATGTATCTTGGATCATTTTGCATTGAAATCTTGTGTTAGTAATGCCCCATTATTAACTAGTCAAAGATTATACTAGTTGCCTTCGCAACCTTAGAGAACTTGATTTGGGAATGGAGGTTTATATGCCACTCAGTTTATAGTATGTTAAAAAATGTTGGGTGTTGTGGTCATCTATCTGAAAGCATGTTCAATCTTAGCTGATAATTTTTTTGTTGTGATTGATGTTATTTCCCCTAATGATAAGCAAAATCTGTTCTCATGATTATTTATATTGCACCAGCGTGTGTAGCTATGTGTACAACTGAAACTATAATATTCCGCTAACCTGCAGTCTTCTATTTATCTGTGTTAAGGTTATTTTTTATATTAATCTTAAAGGGGAGGTCAATTTCTGCTTCTACTATTTTATGCTTTTATAGTTTAGCTCATATTCCTTTCAAATTTACATATACAAACCATTGGTTCTAGATTTGGGTACAGCCACTATTATGCATCACCTACTACCACTTTCCCCTTTGTTATATATATCCAGTATATTTACCATTTTCTACAAACAGCCTCCATTGCAGCCACTTTCTTTACATGCTACTGTTGCAATAGTAACCACCATACCTGCCACACAATGCATAACACCCTGTCAGCTTCCCATTGCACTACCTATGATCAGATACTTACTCCACAGCCTTTTACACTTTTACCACTCATTGGCTGCCACCTGTTGCAAGAAATATCACAGCATCCATTACCATATCACTATGTTACATGTATTGCAATAGGTGCTCTTCATTAAGACAATGTATTATACAGATGTCCTAAAATTCATGGTTGGTTTAGGATTTGGTATGTACACTCTTGCTTTTTGTATATTTTTCTCATTTTAGGCGTCATCTTATGCATTCTAGCCTTTTTAATTTTTTTTCATATTTTATATGTTACTTTATGACTAACTCAAATTCTGCAGGAGTTATATGGGAACAGTTTGTTTTTCCTTCTTAATTTAGGATCCATTCAATAATGTAGAATTTACATTCCTCACACTAGATTAGAATGAATGAGCATTGTAAATATTATGAATTACTTGTTCTTCATGCATTTTTCCTTTATTTCTCAAGATCTCACAAATGACTACACGAATGGCACGTGCAGCATTTCATAAGAGGTAAATTAATCCTAAGTTGATGATTTACATCAACGGCCATAGTCGGGATATAAACAAGACTTAGGATTTTTATCTTTTATAAAATAACATTGGATTCGCACTGGATCCATCTTCAAAATTCATCATGTTTTCTTAAATATTATCTTCTTTTATCAGAATTTAACTTAAAATTAACTCAAAATATATACCAATGGCCATAGTCAGGGTATATTGAGGGTTAATTTCATTTTAAACTCTATAAAAGCACTAAAAGGGTATTTTATCCTTCACTTGAATTTAGATATGACTATTATATAATACATTCAATGACCATAGTCAGGAATGTATTATATCATTAGTCTTGTTTAAGTTCATTTGAAGAATGAGATATGATTTTCAAATTCCAATTTCAAACTTATTCAAATTCATTCATCATATAGGATAGAATTACATCATATTTTTCAAAACTCTTTTCCAAAATCCAAGTGATCCCAAATATATTTCTTAAGTCTATAGTTTAATTCATTCTTCTATCTTATTTCAAAGATTTAAATTCCAAGTTCAAAGTCCAATTTGACTTTGAAATTTCAAAATTCCATCTTTATATTCTTGACTCATTCCAAATTCAAGCTCCAAATTCAAAGTCCAAATTGACTTTGAAGTTCATTTATAAATTCAAATTCTCAAATCAATTTTGAAATTCCAAAATTCCAATTCAATTCAACATCCAATTCAAAAACTCAATTTAACTTTGAAGTTTCTAGATTTATCTTCTGATTCTAAATCCAGTTTTTTCTTCAAAGTTTTAAATCAAAGTTGAGATTGACTTTGAATCTCAAACCTTCCCAAAGTTCAAATCTGGATCTTCAAAAACCCAGATCATCTTTAAAAGTCCTATTTTGGACTTCTCAAAGACCCACATCCAAAATCAAATCCTAGTCTCAACTTGGATCCAGATCTCCAAGTATAAAACTCCATTCCACTTTGGGTCTCAGATTACAGATCCAAATTCCATTTCTAGGATCCAGAATCCAATCTACTATTGGATCTTAGATTCAGATCCAAATTCCATTTCTAGGATCCAGAATCCAATCTACTATTGGATCTCAGATTCAGATCCAGATTCTATTTTAGGATCCAGAACACAATTCTACTTTGGATCTCTGACTTCAGATCAAAATCCTTCTTAGGATCCAGAACCCAATTCTACTTTGGATCTCAGACTTCAGATCCAAATTCATCTTAGGATCCAGAGTCCAGCTCTACATTTGATCTTAGACTTCAGATCCAAATCCATCATAGGATCTAGAACCCAAATCTACATTTGGATCTCAGACTTCAGATCCACTCCATTTTAGGATCCGAAATCCAATTCCAAATCTAGATTTCAATTTCATCTTTCGGATCTAATCTGAAACTCTTAAATCCATTTCTATCCTTAAATACCATCTGGATTTCTCAGATCCATTCTAAAATTCCAACTTCAAAAATCTAAGTTCAAATTCCATCTCAAGTATTAATTTCCCTTCCTAAATTCAAAATTCAAAATCCATTTCTAATTTCGAAACTTCATCTTCTTTCATCTCAAAGCTTCAAGTCATTCTTTCTCATTTATTCTTCCAACTCTGATCTACTTCAAAAGACTTAGAACTCCTCTGATCCATCTCAAATTTCCAAGTTAAAATTCAATCATTTCTTCACCCCCTTATCAAATTCATCTCAGAAACACTTGGAAATTCTTCAAAATATTTTCAAAAGAGCATACATCTTTGCATTTGCACAAGCATGATTCATTGTGCATTTAAACTTAGGATAAAAACTTAGATAATTTCTTAGCAAAGCAAAAGGCATTAATTCGACCCTTGGTTCGATTACCCCTGGTAAAGGCGCCAGGAACGGTCGAACCTCGTACCGACGAGCGGATCCCGTCTCCCAGTTTTCCCGCAAATATTTCAAAAATGAAGGCGAGTTATTTCAAATATTTTTAAAATTAAGGTCAAGTGAGACCCGCAAAAGAGTTCCTCTTCTCTTCTCTTCTTTCTTTTCTCTTCTCTCTTTCTTTCCGTTCTTTTATCTTTTCTCCCTTCAAAAAGGAGGAAAATACGAGGTTGGAAAGGAAAAGAGAAGGAAGAGAGAGAACATTACGAGAGGGAAAATTTTGCGATGATCACAGGTTTGGCGACCGAGATGGGACATCGTCTTCGTCCGGTCGAATTTAATGCCTTTTCTTTTGCTTTGACATTATCTAAGTCTTTATTCTACATATGTCAGCTTCATTTCCATGCAAACCTTAGAAGCCTAGATTCTGTCCTAAGCTGACATCATTGCATATAGAATTTAAGTATGGTTTGGTAGGACCATATTGAGGAGATTATTCCATGCTCACATTAAACTTAGGTCTGAAATACAACTCTCCTCAATTCTAGGGATTGAATGCAAAACAATGAATGCAAGTGTATGCTTTTCTTCATTTTAATCTATCTCTTTAGGACTTGCATTAGAGCCATCTGATTTCTTGCATGTTGAACATATTTTGAAAACCTCCTTACCTATATTGTCCCGGTCTTCACGTTGCTGGGCTGTCTCACTGAACCATAGTTCGAGAGAGAGCCTCACAACTGGACCACTTATTTGGGTTCGCGCCCCCCTACCACGTACCTAAGGGCCATAGTCCGAGGTATATCGGTAGGTGCTCAAGGATGTTGGGAAACCATTACCTTAGAACCGGAGGAATATTTCTATGCCACGTACTTCGAGCTTCAGCTTGAGTATATCGGTGTATCTTGATTGGAATCAGATGATTTTTGAACCCTAGTGTTAGGATTAAGGTCCTACAAGCCATTTTAAAGTATTGCATTTAGAGTCAGCCTCTAGGGATTGTTGTTTGTGCATCCTTGTTTGTATATCAATGATTGTATGATATTTTATATCCCCTATATTTTCCAAAACCCTGGGTATATATTTTTTAAAATTTCCTCTTTTAAAACCCAGGTGTATTTTCCTTTTCTTCTCTTAATTTCTTCTAAATTCTTTTTGATCCTGCCTGCAATTCTTCAAAATTTTCCTTTTCTATATTCTATCCATTTACAATAAAACATCTTTTGTCAGAATATGTCCTTTTCAAAATTTATCTTTATTCATATTTTTACGTGTCTATCCTTTTTCAGAAAAATAGTGCGGTTGTCGCAAATTTTGGTGACAACCCGATCCCTCGTAATGGGATGCTTTCATTTTCAGATTATAATTTCCTCCTTTATTAAAATTTTTTCCTAGATCTTTTCTAAAAGACCCATTTATAATCCACAGAGAGCATCAATACTATCAGTTGAGTCGGGCAAAACTCAGAGATCACGCTGCTCTAACATCCCAGTTACAAGCAGAGAGAGTAAGGAATGGATTCTCAAAAATCTGTCAGAAAGGGAGTTCAAGACAGCAAGAGTGAGATTGATCCTGCGATATATCAGTTATTCAAAAAGATGATGCTGGAGATATTATCCGAGCAAGCTGAAGCCAGTTGCGGAAAAGCTCCCACAGAAGGAAAGGCGCTCGTCACCTTCCCCATAAATAAACATGGCAATATCAGTGCAGGAAATTCCAAAGCCAATAGGGGCAGCAATCAAGGCAACCAGGGCAGCGACTTGAGAGAGCATAAAAGCCAGATTGGGAAATATTGTGAAAATCACGATAGACCTCTTCAATGCAGTCCTCAGCAAAAAGGCAAGAAGCAAGAAGAGCCAAAGCGCAAGGATTGGAGCAAGGATCGAGATTTCACTCCTTTAGATGAACCGCTTGACAAAATCCTCAAATACATGTTGTCCAGTGGGTTACTCAGGCTCCCAAAAGCTGCCAGCCCTTCCACAATCACGGGAAAATATATAGGCCAATTCTGTGGGTACCACCGAGCAATAGGGCATAGGACTCAACATTGCTTCATCTTCAAGAATATAGTTCAAGACTGCCTTGATAAGAATCTCTTTATCAAAATCGAAGAAGAAAGGCGTCCAAATCTCCTAAACATGCAAGACCAGTCCAGCTACCAGGTAGAGGCCAGCACTCGGCAGAGGTCAAACAAGCTGAAGAAAGCAAAGCATGAAGGTTGGGGTCATGATCGTCAGTTTACCCCTCTAGGTCAGCCGATCGAAGAAGTTCTCAAATACTTGCTTGAAAAAGGCATGATCAAACTCCCAAGAAAGATTGATCCTCCTGTCATCATGGGAAAATTGAAAGATTGCTTCTGCAAGTTTCATCGAGCAAGGGGGCATGACACGGAGCGCTGCTTCGTCCTCCAAAACCTTGTACAAGACTACATCGATAAAGAGCTCCTGGTGCCAGAGGAAGGAGAAGAGCAACCTGCAGTTTCAACTGGACCTTTTCCAGACCAATTAGAGAATTGAAAATACCAAGAATTTTTCGCTTTCATCCCTTTCTGTCAGTCGCTTTGTAGGGGCAAGTCAGCCCAGTCTTTGTGACTCTTTTTAGTTAAAATACTTGTAAATATTCAGTTTTGTCATCAACTTTTGCTTATCAATGAAATGTCGATTTTCTTTATATCTTTGATATTCAATACTTTCTTCCTTTTGCTATATTGGGGCATTAAAATTTCTTTAAAAAAAAAAAATCGGGACAATCCTGACATCATTCATGAGAGAAATGATATTACCTATGAGGGTCTTTCAAAAATCATGAAAATTTTAGTTCATATATTTTATTACAACCTTTTTCAAAGATCAACCCTTGCGTTGATCATATTTTCTGAAAATTGATTTCGAATTATCACATTTCAAAAATCAACCCTTGTGTTGATCATATTTTCTAAAAAATTGGTTTCAAACCATGACATTCAAAGATCAACCCTTGTGTTGATCTCATTTTCCGAAATTTGATTTCATTACATTCAAACATCAACTCTTATGTTGATCATATTTTCCTAAAAATTGATTTCAAATCAGTTGCATTCAAAAGATCAACCCTGGTGCTGATCTCATTTTTCCAAAAAATTTGATTTTATTGCATTCAAAGACCAATCCTGGTGTTGATCATATTTTCCTAAAAATTGATTTCAAATCATTTGCATTCAAAGTTCAATCCCTTGTGTCGATCCCATTTTCCAAAAATTTGATTTTATTGCATTCAAAAGATCAACCCTGGTGTTGATCTCATTTTTCCAAAAGTTTGATTTTATTGCATTCAAAAATCAATCCTGGTGTTGATCATATTTTCCTAAAAATTGATTTCAAATCATTTGCATTCAAAGATCAACCCTGGTGCTGATCTCATTTTTCCAAAAATTTGATTTTATTGCATTCAAAGATCAACCCTGGTGCTGATCTCATTTTTCCAAAAATTTGATTTTATTGCATTCAAAGATCAATCCTGGTGTTGATTATGTTTTCTAAAAAAAAAATTAATTTCAAATCATTACATTCAAAGATCAACCTCTGCGTTGATCATATTTTCTAAAAAATTGATTTTGAATCATTGCATTCAAATATCAACCCTTGTGTTGATCATATTTTCTACAAATTGGTTTTCAAAATCATTGCTTTAAAAAATTAACCCTCATGATGATCTCTCATGAATGACCCCATTTCAAAGATTAGCTCTCGTGGTTAATCTTTCCTTCCAAAATGATTTTCTCATCATCTTCTCTAATTTTAAAAGATCCCACATGCAGGCAGGATCAAATTCTTTTCTCCAACCTTTTGTTTATCCATTTTTATCAGTTTTATCAATCTTTATTCATTTTTATTATTATTTATCCATTTTATTAATTCTCCTTGATTCTTATTTTAAAAAATTACCCTTTCAGGTTAAAGGATTAAACCTGATGCCTCTTTTCCATGAGGAATTTCTTTTTCCTTCTTTTCTTTCTTTCTCCCCTCCGTCAGGTTAAGGGATAAACCTAAAACCTTATCCTACGAGGTTCTTCTTTCTTCAGGAGAAGGGATAGTCCTGAATGTCTTTCTCTTTTAAAGCTTCGTTAATCTCTGTTAAACCTTTTTTCATCCAAATTTTATCAATCTTAAGGGGCAATCAGATCATATGCAAATAAATTCAGTTCTCTAAATGGTCATTTTCATTCTCAGGTCCGGTCCTCACACTGGCAAGATTTCAAAATTCAATCTTTTGATTAAAAACTTTCTGTCAAAAACCCGAGTTCTCATTTGAGCTTCTCCCTCTATTCTTTCATTTGAAGATCCGAGTTCCGACTCGGATTTCCTTTTGAATCCAATCCTCGCATTGGAAAACAATCAATTCTTTATAAATTCGAGTTTTTCAAAACTCGGGTTTCTCTTTATCTTTTATCCGAGTTCCAGCTCGGGTTTTTCATTTATTATTTTCGTTTGAAGTTCCGAGTTCCGACTCAGACTTCCTTTTGAATCCAATCCTCGCATTGGAAAACAATCAATTCTTTATAAATTCGAGTTTTTCAAAACTCGGGTTTCTCTTTATCTTTTATCCGAGTTCCAGCTCGGGTTTTTCATTTATTATTTTCGTTTGAAGTTCCGAGTTCCGACTCAGACTTCCTTTTGAATCCAATCCTCGCATTGGAAAACAATCATTTCTTTATAAATTCGAGTTTTTCAAAACTCGAGTTTCTCTTTATCTTTTATCTGAGTTCCAGCTCGGGTTTTTCATTTATTATTTTCGTTTGAAGTTCCGAGTTCTGACGCAGACTTCCTTTTGAATCCAATCCTCGCATTGGAAAACAATCATTTCTTTATAAATTCGAGTTTTTCAAAACTCGAGTTTTTCTTTATCTTTTATCCGAGTTCCAGCTCGGGTTTTTCATTTATTATTTTCGTTTGAAGTTCCGAGTTCCGACTCGGACTTCCTTTTGAATCCAATCCTCGCATTGGAAAACAATCATTTCTTTAGAGATTCAAGTTTTTCAAAACTCGGATGTCTCTTTATCTTTTATTTTCTGAAGATTCGAGTCCCAACTCGGATTCTCTCCAACTGCCAGGCGAGACCTTCTTCCAAATTCCAGCCTTCCGGCTAATCCATTTCAAAAATTCAGGTTTATTCTCTTTAAAAAAATTCTTCTTACCCCTTCAGGTTAAGGGATAAACCTGATGCCTCCTTTCAATGAGGTATTCTCTTTATTATTTCCCCGTTCAGGATAAGGGGATAAATCCTGAATTATCTTCTAAAAACTCATTTTGAAAATCTATCTCATCTTCAAAACCCAGCTCTCGCACTGGTTATTTCTCAAAATTGAGCTCATTTGGAAAATCCGGTTCTCACCCCGGTAACCTTCTAAAATCAGTCTTCTGACCAAAGACCTTTCTCCTTCTAAATTCAAGTTCTGACTTAAATCTCCCAAAACTTCATGTATTTTCAAAAGATCCAGCTTTTGCCGGTCATGTATCTCCAAAGGATCCAGCATCTCGCTGGTCATGTATTTCCAAAAGATCCAGCATCTCGCTGGTCATGTATTTCCAGAAGATCCAGCATCTCGTTGGTCCTGTATTCCAAAAGATCCAGCTCCCGTTGGCCGTGTATTCCAAAAGATCAAACCCTTAGGGTGCGACTCCTCAATTCTATCATTCTCAAACCTTCAAGATCTTCAATCTTTTTAAATTCTATCAGTTTCCCAACCTCTGGTTGTAATATCCTCAAAATCTTATCATTTTCTCAACCCTCGGGTTATAATCTCCCAAATTCAATCACTTTCAAACCATCAAATTAAATCCTTCATTTTCAAAATCCAGTTTTCATAATTGGTCGGGATTTGAAATCCAGTTGTCATAACTGGTCGGGATTTGAAATCCAGTTTTCATAACTGGTCGGGATTTTAAATCTAGTTGTCATAACTGGTCGGGATTTGAAATCCAATTTTCATAACTGGTCGGGATTTGAAATCCAATTGTCATAACTGGTCGGGATTTGAAATCCAGTTGTCATAACTGGTCGGGATTTGAAATCCAGTTTTCATAACTGGTCGGGATTTGAAATCCAGTTGTCATAACTGGTCGGGATTTGAAATCCAGTTTTCATAACTGGTCGGGATTTGAAATCCAGTTGTCATAACTGGTCGGGATTTGAAATCCAATTTTCATCACTGGTCGGGATTTGAAATCCAGTATTTTTCACTGGTCGGGATTTGAAATCCAGTGTTTTCACTGGTCGGGATTATCAAAAATCCAGTTTCTCATAAACTGGTCGGGATTTCCAAAACCTAATATATTTCATCTGTCCAGTGTTCTAAAGTCTTATTTCTTACACCATTTCTTTAAATTACAGCTAAATGTCTCATCAAAATCTATATTGAGTGATTATTTCACAAGAAATTCGTGAAAACTTTGCCAATTTGCTAAAAGCATTAGTTGATTCTAAAAGTCTGACTGCACGAAAAGAATTTTCTCAGATTACCTCTTCTATTTCCTTCCAAAAAAAATGGGAAACTTTTCGCGAAAAGAGGTAAAATTCAAATCTTTTCCTGTTGATCAACCAAAAGGATGTAAGAAATGTCCTCGATATGATCACTGAAAGAAATCTTCAATGACGTAGAAAAGCCAGAAGCGAATTGATATTGATCCTGGCTATGGTGCATGTTTTAAAATGACTTTCTGACAATCAGGCAGTGGAAATATCTTGAGATATAAAAAGAATCCACTCAACCCAATATCTTCTCATTTTCGTTTAAAAGTTGCAATCAAATATCCGCAAAAGGGATCTCTCAATTATCGTCAAGATGAAGGCGAATTAAGCGAGTAGACCCCCGGGGCCAAAGAAGATTTGAAACATCTCCAAGATGACGGAGTTTGTGACGGATCCTTCCAGGGAAAGTTCAGATCATCGTCGAGATGAAGGTGAGTGTGATGAACCTACCGACAAACCCTAAAAGATATTTGATTTCTGCTATCATCTGAAGGCCTTTTTTGAGCCAATGTTATCACATATAATCCCTGAGAGAAAGAAGGATCGGAGCATCTCCAAGATGAAGGAGTTTGTGACGTACCCTTCCCTGAAAAAGAAGAGAGAAAAGTCAGGACATCCAAAATGAAGGATGATGTGAAAAACCGAGAAAAGCCCAATGACTCAAAAAAAGAGTGCAAAAAGACCATCATAGGGAAAAACACCCAGATATCAAACTGCCAAAGTTTCCAGAAGTCATCTTTTCTCATGCAAAGTTCTTTTATCAATATCTTTTCATTACTTGCTTTTATGAAATTAAGAATATTTCTTTTATTCTCATATAAGGGAAATGGATAGCTTCCTTGAAGAAAATCATCAGTGCTAAAATTTTTGAATTTAACTCTTAAAACTGAGGAGTTAACCTCATTGGAGGAAATACTCTAGGTAAAAGAGAGAATATCTTTTGCACATACATGCGCATTTCCAAGCATTTGAATCAGCTATAATTTTATCTTATTGGCAAAATTTTCTAGCTATTCCAAAAATAAAATAAACATTCAATATCCATTTTGATGCAACCTAGCATTGTCTATATCTTCCAGAAGAGTTGCCTCATCCAGTTGAAGTATCTCTTTCTGTCCCATCACGGTTTCTTCAGTCAAGGATTCCGTATGGTGCCCCCACTCAGGATAAGGGTCAAACCTGAACCATTTGCGAAAGATCATTTAATTTCAAAAAGCTATTTCAGTCTCAGCAATGAGACGCCCAATTTCTTCCCCTTTTTTAAAGCTTTAGGGACTCTATATTTCCTCCTTTCGCAAAAACCCCTCTCGGGTTTGTTCGTCCAAACTCCAAAGGTCCCATCATGCTTTCTCCATTTTTGAGAAACTCGTATGGTAGATTTCCTATCCAGATCAAGAGTTAACCCGGAACCTCACTTTGCGAGGTATCTTCCTTACAGGTTTGGGTTAAACCTAAGTCTCGTTCCAACGAGATCCCTCGTTTGGATGAGATGATTTCTTCCAGTCCCACCATGGCTCTTCCCATCTAGGAATCCATGCTTTGTACCTCCATCCAGAATATGATCCTACTTGAGCTTCAATTCACGAGGCATTTTCCAAAAATGTCCCATCAAGGTCCTCGTGTATTTCCTTTCCTCATTTCCAAAATTCATTTTGATATATCTTCGTCCCATCCAGGTTAAGGGCTAAACCTGAATCATTCCAATAAGAGTATCTTGTCTCACCCATGAGACCTGATCAAAATTCTCATTTCCCACCATTTCAGAATTTCCATCCAAAGTCCCACCACGATTTCCTCATTTCTATTACTCGATCACATCATCTTTGAGGAGATCAGCTCCCCAAAACCATTCAGGGTAAGGTTTCAAGCCTGAGAAACCATGTTTCTAAAAAAATAATTCTTTCACACCCAGTTCAGATATGCTGACTGGGGCATTTTTAAAATTTGGAGTGTTGTCTTTGCCACTAAGCTCGGCTTTCAACCGGCTTAGTAGCAAAGAGGGGCATCTGTGAACACCCCAATTTTTTTTCAAAGGGTTTTTAAAATGACCATTTTGCCCATGAGCCCATCTTCTGAGTAACCAGGTAAATTTTTAACCAAAAATTCCATTCATTCCTTAGATTCGTTAGAATTCAGACCCAAAGTCTTAGCTCTGACCCAACTTTGATTCAAATCGGATCCGATCCCCTCTT
Organism: Nuphar pumila; assembly: GCF_984573655.1. Lineage (NCBI taxonomy): Eukaryota > Viridiplantae > Streptophyta > Magnoliopsida > Nymphaeales > Nymphaeaceae > Nuphar > Nuphar pumila. The sequence continues at coordinate 129,803,369 of NC_143253.1, forward strand.
TGAGAAAAATTTCAAAAATAAAAACCCGAATTCTCAGAAAACTCTCTTTTGTAAATATTTTTGCAAAACTACAAAAAAATCAGTTTTAAATTTTTTTCTCGTAAATCTTAGGATTTTTATACAAAAAAATAGAAAAATAAAACAAAAACCAAAAAAATGGAAAATTTCAAAGAAAAATGAATGAGTTTAAACTTTTTAAAGTCGATTTTGCTAAAAAAATCATTTTTAAACCATTTTTTTTATTTTATTTATCCAGCTATCCACTTATACATATCATAATATACCACACAATCAACGCCCACAGCCACTGTTATCATCACTTAACACCCATTCCCCTTGCATCTCCTCTACTATTCACCAGCCTAATAACTGATATATATATATATATATATATATATATATATATATATATATATATATATATATATATATATATATATATATATCACCCGTGTTTCGGTGAAATATTTTCATGCTTCAACCTATGCTGCAACTGGTGTTACCCCAAAAGGGTAGTTGTAATGTCATGATGCGCTGTCAACCATTATTCATCTTATGGAATATGGGACTAAAGTCTGTTGAGGCTGGAAAAAGCTGGTGTTTAGGCACGGTACAGATGAAAAAGAGCCTAATTTGGGTGTCTCGTTGAAAGCATCACTGACAACTCTTAAGCTTTTCATGCAGGGTCAAACTCCAAACAACTGTTTCGTACATATAATTTGGACCCTATGTTGGTTGATATGTATCTTGGATCATTTTGCATTGAAATCTTGTGTTAGTAATGCCCCATTATTAACTAGTCAAAGATTATACTAGTTGCCTTCGCAACCTCAGAGAACTTGATTTGGGAATGGAGGTTTATATGCCACTCAGTTTATAGTATGTTAAAAAATGTTGGGTGATGTGGTCATCTATCTGAAAGCATGTTCAATCTTAGCTGATAATTTTTTTGTTGTGATTGATGTTATTTCCCCTAATGAGAAGCAAAATCTGTTCTCATGATTATTTATATTGCACCAGCGTGTGTAGCTATGTGTACAACTGAAACTATAATATTCCGCTAATCTGCAGCCTTCTATTTATCTGTGTTAAGGTTATTTTTCATATTAATCTTAAAGGGGAGGTCAATTTCTGCTTCTACTATTTTATGCTTTTATAGTTTAGCTCATATTCCTTTCAAATTTACATATACAAACCATTGGTTCTAGATTTGGGTACAGCCACTATTATGCATCACCTACTACCACTTTCCCCTTTGTTATATATATCCAGTATATTTACCATTTTCTACAAACAGCCTCCGTTGCAGCCACTTTCTTTACATGCTACTGTTGCAATAGTAACCACCATACCTGCCACACAATGCATAACACCCTGTCAGCTTCCCATTGCACTACCTATGATCAGATACTTACTCCACAGCCTTTTACACTTTTACCACTCATTGGCTGCCACCTGTTGCAAGAAATATCACAGCATCCATTACCATATCACTATGTTACATGTATTGCAATAGGTGCTCTTCATTAAGACAATGTATTATACAGATGTCCTAAAATTCATGGTTGGTTTAGGATTTGGTATGTACACTCTTGCTTTTTGTATATTTTTCTCATTTTAGGCGTCATCTTATGCATTCTAGCCTTTTTAATTTTTTTTCATATTTTATATGTTACTTTATGACTAACTCAAATTCTGCAGGAGTTATATGGGAACAGTTTGTTTTTCCTTCTTAATTTAGGATCCATTCAATAATGTAGAATTTACATTCCTCACACTAGATTAGAATGAATGAGCATTGTAAATATTATGAATTACTTGTTCTTCATGCATTTTTCCTTTATTTCTCAAGATCTCACAAATGACTACACGAATGGCACGTGCAGCATTTCATAAGAGGTAAATTAATCCTAAGTTGATGATTTACATCAACGGCCATAGTCGGGATATAAACAAGACTTAGGATTTTTATCTTTTATAAAATAACATTGGATCCGCACTGGATCCATCTTCAAAATTCATCATGTTTTCTTAAATATTATCTTCTTTTATCAGAATTTAACTTAAAATTAACTCAAAATATATACCAATGGCCATAGTCAGGGTATATTGAGGGTTAATTTCATTTTAAACTCTATAAAAGCACCAAAAGGGTATTTTATCCTTCACTTTAATTTAGATATGACTATTATATAATACATTCAATGACCATAGTCAGGAATGTATTATATCATTAGTCTTGTTTAAGTTCATTTGAAGAATGAGATATGATTTTCAAATTCCAATTTCAAACTTATTCAAATTCATTCATCATATAGGATAGAATTACATCATATTTTTCAAAACTCTTTTCCAAAATCCAAGTGATCCCAAATATATTTCTTAAGTCTATAGTTTAATTCATTCTTCTATCTTATTTCAAAGATTTAAATTCCAAGTTCAAAGTCCAATTTGACTTTGAAATTTCAAAATTCCATCTTTATATTCTTGACTCATTCCAAATTCAAGCTCCAAATTCAAAGTCCAAATTGACTTTGAAGTTCATTTATAAATTCAAATTCTCAAATCAATTTTGAAATTCCAAAATTCCAACTCAATTCAACATCCAATTCAAAAACTCAATTTAACTTTGAAGTTTCTAGATTTATCTTCTGATTCTAAATCCAGTTTTTTTCTTCAAAGTTTTAAATCAAAGTTGAGATTGACTTTGAATCTCAAACCTTCCCAAAGTTCAAATCTGGATCTTCAAAAACCCAGATCATCTTTAAAAGTCCTATTTTGGACTTCTCAAAGACCCACATCCAAAATCAAATCCTAGTCTCAACTTGGATCCAGATCTCCAAGTATAAAACTCCATTCCACTTTGGGTCTCAGATTACAGATCCAAATTCCATTTCTAGGATCCAGAATCCAATCTACTATTGGATCTCAGATTCAGATCCAAATTCCATTTCTAGGATCCAGAATCCAATCTACTATTGGATCTTAGATTCAGATCCAGATTCTATTTTAGGATTCAGAACACAATTCTACTTTGGATCTCTGACTTCAAATCAAAATCCTTCTTAGGATCCAGAACCCAATTCTACTTTGGATCTCAGACTTCAGATCCAAATTCATCTTAGGATCCAGAGTCCAGCTCTACATTTGATCTTAGACTTCAGATCCAAATCCATCATAGGATCTAGAACCCAAATCTACATTTGGATCTCAGACTTTAGATCCACTCCATTTTAGGATCTGAAATCCAATTCCAAATCTAGATTTCAATTTCATCTTTCGGATCTAATCTGAAACTCTTAAATCCATTTCTATCCTTAAATACCATCTGGATTTCTCAGATCCATTCTAAAATTCCAACTTCAAAAATCTAAGTTCAAATTCCATCTCAAGTATTAATTTCCCTTCCTAAATTCAAAATTCAAAATCCATTTCTAATTTCGAAACTTCATCTTCTTTCATCTCAAAGCTTCAAGTCATTCTTTCTCATTTATTCTTCCAACTCTGATCTACTTCAAAAGACTTAGAACTCCTCTGATCCATCTCAAATTTTCAAGTTAAAATTCAATCATTTCTTCACCCCCTTATCAAATTCATCTCAGAAACACTTGGAAATTCTTCAAAATATTTTCAAAAGAGCATACATCTTTGCATTTGCACAAGCATGATTCATTGTGCATTTAAACTTAGGATAAAAACTTAGATAATTTCTTAGCAAAGCAAAAGGCATTAATTCGACCCTTGGTTCGATTACCCCTGGTAAAGGCGCCAGGAACGATCGAACCTCGTACCGACGAGCGGATCCCATCTCCCAGTTTTCCCGCAAATATTTCAAAAACGAAGGCGAGTTATTTCAAATATTTTTAAAATTAAGGTCAAGTGAGACCCGCAAAAGAGTTCCTTTTGTCTTCTCTTCTTTCTTTTCTCTTCTCTCTTTCTTTCCGTTCTTTTATCTTTTCTCCCTTCAAAAAGGAGGAAAATACGAGGTTGGAAAGGAAAAGAGAAGGAAGAGAGAGAACATTACGAGAGGGAAAATTTTGCGATGATCACACACATGATATACTTGGAAGAAAAATTACAGTATTTCCTACTTAGATAATTGTAGTCTAATTCTAATCAATTTACCATTTTCAGGTAAAGAATAGAATGTTATGAGCGACTGCAGGTTGGGTGTCAATCAAAATATTGATTTATTATATTCCCGGGACATCTTAGAATAAATTTCAATTTATTATTATTCATGTTATTTGAAACTTTGTTGTTATAAATCTATTTGAATAAAATTGATGTTGTTGCTTGATCACTTCTGTAATGCTCATGAATGCTTAACCCAATGAAATGATTGTTTCCACTGTGATAAAAAAAATATCTTCCTTTAAAAATTTGGGTTAAATTTTGGAGCGTTACACGACCCACAGTGAAAAAAACCCAACAAATACACCCTGTCAATGAAGGGGTTCCTGTTTCGGCCACTCGATCCAGATGCCAGTCAAAACATCACCAGTGATGGCAGTACTCCGGTGACCGTTCTTTCTGCCAGCGATCGACAACCCCTCTCACCTCCACGACAAATGATACCGGCGAAAGGTAAAGGGTTCCAAACTCTTTTTTGGGGGGGTTAATCATTCCACTGGTGGCCGATTGTCGGCCAGGGCAGCCAACAAAGATGGTCGGTCGATGGCTGAATGACGACCGCCGTCAGCCATCACCGACCTTCTAACGAAAGAAAAAAGGGAAGAAACCCCTTTTATTGCTGTAAAAAACATAGCTGGTTGCAAGAGGATGGCTTCGGCGAAAGCCCAACGATGACAACAACAACATTCGTCTCCCGACGCCCCCTTCTTTCCCCGACAAAGGCCATTTCTGCGAAGGGGGCCAGAGAGGCCGAACCTTCCCCCCCCCCCCCCCCCGAGATTCAGAAAATGAACTCTGTAGCAGGGGGTAGCAGCATGAAAAATTCTAGTGAACCGCATACGGCAAGGCTGCCGACCACTGGTAGCAGACGAGCATTCTGCATGCTGGCCCGTTCCTGCTACCCGCCAACACCGGCACCAACAACTGGCTGTGAAATGCCACTGGTGACGGTGACTCCCTGTCGCTGGTCTACTTCCGTCGACAGCACGAGAAGGAGTCCGCTGGCCCGAGCCAGCCATTCGCCAAAGTTGCTCTTGCTGAAAAGCAAACGACCATTGTTGATAAGGAGAAAAAATGCGGACTTCAGTGAGCATCGAATGAACGCTCTCGACACACTCACACGCGCAGCAGTATGCACGTATGTGAGCCCATAACCCAATGTTGGCGCATATTATAGAATTGGAACCGAAATGCAAAATCAACACATACTGATAGACACCATGGCCGATGTGACGTGTGGGTGTTCGGTGTTCTCTTCAGCCTATCGATGCCCACGATGAACCCAGACCTTCAAGTCGATAGTGAGAAGGACCCTGAACCAAAATAAAAATTACGAGGACAAAGGCTATAGGCTTCAGCTGCTTTCATCATGCAGCCAAGCCTCATATTTATAGTGAAGGGTAGGAGGGGGTTACAGAATGTAAACCCCTTCACATTTAGGTAACTCCTATCCCACTAAATCTCACTAATTACCTCATTAGTATCAAACCGGATCTCACTATGAGTTGGACCCAAACTCAAATGTTCAACAGAACAAGTCCCAATTTTTGTCTTAGGCGTTGGGCTTCATTTGTTTTTGTGGTAGGTGTTCCAAACACCACTGCTTCATGAGAGGGGTGAAACACCATAGGACACCTAAAAGATAAAACACGGATCCCATCGTTCGAAATAGAATGAGTTTCATCATACATTCAATCCAGCAAAACCATCTAGCCATTGATTGGATGGCTAGGATGAAACCCATCCAATTTCAAATGATGGGATCCGTGTTCTAAAAGATATCCCATAGGATGCATGGAAAGCGGCATTGCAGGCATCCCGTGAGTCCGCCCCTTCTGTTGAGCTTATGCGGCATGGACAGCATCGACCCGTAGATGCTGCTGTCTGCACAATCAAACGCTCCCAAAAGTTTTACATTGTGGGATAACCGAAACAGGACATGGTAAAAATGCACTTCTCAGGCCAGTAAATTTTGTCACGTCCAAAAAAAAAACTCCGTGCCCTCACTAAAGAAAGGTGGAAAAGAAAACTTGTTCACCACTTTTCCAATCGCAACAAAGACTAATGTGTCTTTTAGTGCAATTTCCCAACTTATCAAGGTTACCATGAACCAGCCCTTTTAAGAAAAGTCATAAATGATGGACAAGCTTGGTGCGATATTCCTAACTATCCAACTTCTCAAGATAATTGGGTGCACCCGAATAAGCTTGTAATAAATTTCACTACATGATCACTTAAGAATCATGTTATCAAGTTTAATTACGTGAAAAATGGCTTTTCCACTCCATTTTCTCTCCTTTCAGGAAACTTGTCTAAAGTTTCACGTAAGCAAAAGAGGTAAGGCCAAAAAAAAAGAAAAAGAGTTTCTCACTTATAATACAGAAATGATTTGTGTATATATTTTACAGAAATGTAAAATAAAAGTGTTTAATAAAATAGCTAGAAGACATAAGAATTAAAGTATTTTTTCAAAAATGCTATTTCATTCATTGCATTTGAGATTTAGCCCTGATGCAGGGAAAGGACATATCTGAGTTCACATGCTTCATTAGATCATTTGAGATCCATTTTTTTAGTTTGAATATTTTTTTTTTTATTTTGGGTCATTGTAATGGATATTGAATCCAGAAAATTGATTCATATCTTATTTTAACGATTTAATAAGATTAGGATTTGCATTCTTTAGGTGGGAAACCTGAGTCATTTGGGATTGTAATATCTCATCTATATATAGATGAGATGGGCAAATGATGAAGACTAGAGTTGAGTTGAAATCCAATATTCTTAATTTTCAAATTGGTAGTTTTCTTGTAAATCAAAAATCCGATTTACATAAGTTGGTATCAAAGCAATGGATCATCACCTTGATTCTATTTGACGGGCAGTCCTGTTGGATCATTCAATTGACCAGCGATATTCAACTTTTACCTTTAGGTTGGACTGAAATCTGACCTTAAGCTTTATTTTGGACCTAAACGGACTCAAAAACCTATAAGAACCAACCCACTATGACCCAAATCCCTATTTAAACCAACCAAATCCTATGCAAACTCATCCTCTTACTTGTCCAAGCCCCAACCTGACCCAAAATCCACAAACCTCAACCCAATCTCAAACCCAGAAAGACCCACAATCCCCAAGATCCACTGTTACCAAGGTCCAACTTCAGCGTAAAGTTGGTTGGGCAAGTCCAAATCCACATGTCCCAACCATATCCCAAACAAAAAAATGACCCCCAAGTCTAGGATCTAAACATCCATCAAGAGCTACAAAGCAATGGTTGGAATATTGGATCCGTATTAAATATGGTAATAAGGTGGATAGTTCTAAGTTCACAAGCCAACACGGTCTAAATGCATTTTTTAATTGGATTCAAGTAACAGAGCAGATCTTTGAGAAACATCTCATCGAAAAGTTCTCCTAGCCACTATTGCATTTTATAAGGTGGTTAGATGGACATGCAAGTCACTTGTGGATGCAAAAGTCAAAAAGGAATATCAGACTAGATCGAGATGAAACTATTAATGCAGGTCAAGTTTGGGGATCCAGTACTTTTTACTTTTAATTCAAAACTTACTCAAACCTAGTTAGCACTACAAGAAAACCTTAATTAATTAGCGACCGAAATTTGCGATGAATTATTTTCGTCGTAAATTTGAGAAAACTAATTGTTCTTAAAATTGAAATTAACGACGGAATTAGCGACGAAATTTTTTTATCTCAAAATCTGTTGTAACTTCACGACGGATAAACGACGAAAATTTTTCGTCGCTAATTAGCTATGGATTTTGAGACGGATTACAGAATCATACTTTGTTACTAGGTGTACGTAAAGTCGTTGTGGAGAATTATATCGTTTTTCAGTGTTGTCAATATCGATGTCGGCCAGGCCAATAAGCATTGTATCGTCAGAAAATCGATACAATATTGACCTGACTATTTTATAATAAATGTAAAAAATAACTTAAAATTCATTTTTAATATTATTTTAATTGCTTTAACAGGTGTCACATTCTGATTAACACGTAATATTTTTTAATTATTTAATGGATGATTTAGAGCGATTCACTTGACAATCAGTATCGGCTGATTCAGCTGAATTGTTGGCCAAATGCTACAGGTCCGATTAGGATACTGACAACATTTTTTTTTAACATTTACATTCTTATTATAAATCTACATGTCTATGAATACTCTCCTTAGAAGTGCCTAAAAATTGTTTTAATTAAGTAAATTTCATATTATTTCTTACTCGTCTTTTTATTATTTCCTTTTATTTGCTTCCTCTTATGCTTTCTAAATGCTTTATGCTTCACACATGTCGGCACTTCAGAAAGATCAGCTTCTCACTTTTTTGAATGAATATACAGTTTTTTCTGAATAAAAGAATGAACAAATAAATAGTTTTTTTGAATGAAAAAACTATTTGCACTCTGCTCTCACTCACTACAAGAAATCACGGCAATACTGGAGCAGGTTTTGCGCCAGTAAAAACCTTTACTATCATATAATCGTTGTGCCAATAAAAGCCTGGCCAGTCAAGGTTTTACTGGCACAATTTACATTCGCCCGTGAAAACCTTTACACTAGCGCAAAGCTTGCGCCAACGAAAATATTTTTATTGGAGTAACACAACGTAAGTGATGCACTATTTTTTCTGGTGCAGTGTAAGGTTGCACCAGAAAAGATAGTTTTACTGGCGCTGGTTTTCCTGCACCATTGTAAGCCTTTTCTTTGACGCAAAGGTCAGTAAAACGCGTTTTACACTCCGACACTAACTCAAGGTGCACCAATAGAACTCAGATTTCTTTAGTGACTTTAAACGCTTAGCACTTGGCATCAACTTTTTACACTTTCTTACCATCAGGGTAGGGTAGGGGTGGCAATCTGGTCGGGTTGGCGGGTCAGCATACCTTAACACGAACCCAACCCGTTTATTAAACGGGTCGATTGTGGCAAACACGAATCCGACCCATTTATGAAACGGGTAACCCGACATGACACGGTTAACCCGTTTAATAAATGGGTCGGGTTGACCCGCCCACCTAACCCGTTTATTAAACGGGTCAGCCAGGTTGGCATACCCCTAACACGAACCTGACCCGTTTATCGGCATGAACCCGTTTAAGCCAAACCCGAACCCGCCTAAGAAGCGGGTTGGGTTGGCTGGTCGTGTCAGATTTTGCCACCCCTGGGGTAGGGTAATTATGATGAGAACTCATTCTGTTCACCTCTCTTCCTCGTTCTCTATTGTCTATTTTTCACCCAGTTAAAACCTGAAAATAAAAAAAAATCAAAGACTTAAAAGGGGACCCGAACCTCCAGTTGGGCGATCCGCTCTTACTTTGAACGTACTATGTGTAACTTTTGCTTTGACCATCGCAAGCGAACTGTCTGGAGACAGAGAAGTAGCGCAAGAATCCGTCCTGGGCGTACCCAAAAGATAGGCAACGCGTAGGCCGATCGAGAAGGGAGTGGGGGACAAGTCATGATGATGATGATGACGACGGAGCTGCTACGGGCAAACGGCAGACGGAGCCTGACCGCTGACAGCTTCGGGCATAGGGAAGGCAAAAGAACTTAAGGTTTAGTCACTTCCGACAGAGTTTGAACCAGGGACGTGTGGGTGGTGGTGGGGTTGGGAAAGGGGAAAAAAGAACGGAGAGGACGTGGACAAATCGGAAGCGGGCAAACCCACGTAGTTTTGTCACCGATGAAAACCCTGAGAATTCCCGCCTCTTCAACGCTGCCCGTACACCTGCGACCGGGAACAGCAGGTCAGTGTCCTCGTTGGGAGGATCCACTGCGCCCTTTGAACTGATTGACCAAAATGCCCCTCATCCCTTCAAGCGTTCGGTTCTACTACTCGTTCTTCGGTAAGCTAAAGACAAGGTAGATGGACCAGTTAAAGTTGCGTTATCTGATCCAAGGGATCTCGAGTTCAAATCCGGTTCTGCACATACATATATCCAAACCATTGGAACGACCCGATATTTTAAAAAGAATTTGAAAATATTTTTGAATATTTCACTTACACGTGTCATCTGCTGGTTAAAGATTGGCTGATTAAGCTCGATTCGGTTCAGAGTCCAAATCGTTTTGAGAATTGGTTCAGGACCAATACGGAATCTGACAACATTGGGTTAACTGATGGGAACCAAATGCAAATATTAACGAACCAATTAGTAGATCCGATCCACCATTAGCATGACTAGACCGCGTTATGGAAACTAATATCACAGGTCAATGACGGCCCTCCTTTACAAGGGGTGCGTTCGTCATTTTGAAAAATCTGGGGGACAAAGCGCCATAAAAGTGGGCAGCGATAAACCCGGCCACCGTGACGTCAGGGTAGAAAAATGGCCTTCATGTTTGGCACGTTAAATCCGCCACCATGGCGAATTGACGAAAAAGTCCCTATCAATGCTAATATTTCTGATGACACCGCCTGGAGTGGCTGGGGATGGCCTTGAAATGGACGGTCCGATTCTGAGACCCATTGAGTGGCGTGCTATAAATAGCGAAGTGAGCGACCGGGACTCGGCTCTTGCGATACAAACGGTGGGTGGATGTGACGAGAAGAAGAACCCTATAATCGAGAGAGAAGGAGAAGAAAAACCCTGAACCGCTATAATAAGAGGTAGGAACGAATCATCGAGCGTTTCGTCAATCTTTTCTCACTCGCTGACGAAACGCGAGATCTAAAGAACGTGTTTTTTCGTCGAGCGCACTCTCTTCTGATCGCGTAATAGAATTATCTTTTCTTGTTTTTAGTTTTAGAATTTATCGTCTTTCTGATTTTTCTTCTGCGATGTTCTCGATGGAAGAGACGATTAATGGCGGTTTACTTTTTTTATAGACTGTACGGTTTTGAATTCCTGGACAAAGACGGTTAGGCAATCGAGGAATCGACGCGAGAACCGGATCTAGAGGACCGAAGAACAACGAAAGACACGGTTGCCGGAAAGCAAAAAGGAGCCGAAACACTTCGGAAGCGGTACAATCGGCGAAACCGAAGAGTAGGAGTTTCTCTGATCGACGAAGTAGCGAGAGCGTGAGAAAAGAAGATAAGGAACTTCAGATTCGGATGATCGGAGGCCGATTACTGAAGAGGGAGAGAGGGGGCAATAGTTCTTATAGTAGTGTATGTGAATTCTCTTGTGTGCTAACCTGAAATCCTTTCGATAGAACGAAAAAGATAGAACTAAACTAGGGATAGATTAGTAGAAATTTGGACTTAGAGGCCAGTTTAGGAGAGTCATTGCGTTTCCTCCGATGCAAGATCTTAAAAAAAAAGAGTTCTTTTGCCGAGAAAGTCAGACGAAAATCGGGAATCCTGACTTTTTCCAATCAATTTAGCCACCGGGAGTTGCTTTGCCGGTCAGTTGCACGAGAAAGACAATCAATTCACTGTGACTATTACCGATCTTTTTGCTCGAGCCGTCAGGGAAAATCCGGTTTTGCCAGTGAGATAGTGGATCGAATCGGGAAAATTTTGTAAGTTCGAGGAGAGAATTCGGTATTTCTTCTTTCCATGCTCGGTACGCTCTCGCTGTTCTTGATTTCCTTTAGTTGTTTTGCCTTTCTTTCTCTATTCTATCTCTTTTTCTTTCTATTTTTTATATCCTGTCCTTATTTTCTCCCCTTTTCTACTGCTGTTCAACTCTATTTTTGTGAAAAGAAGAGAAAAAGGAAGAAATTTTGAGGAGAAAATGAATTTCATTTCAGAAACTGTAATCGACTTCTGTAAAACGGAAATCTGTCAATCACGATCTGATCGTTCCCTTTTCCAAAATCAGAACGGAGCAGTCGCTTTTTTAGCGCTTGATACAGAAAGAAGAGAAAAGGCTTTGACTCGAACGTCGCTTCATGATTTGACTCATTTCTCCTTCTCACTTTCTTTTTTGTTTTTTTTTTTCTCTGAATATACTACCAGCAATATCGTCGTCTTCGAATTCCCCCTGCGCAGCCTGCAAGTTTTTGCGGCGTAAATGCACGCCGGAGTGCATCTTCGCTCCCTACTTCCCGCCCGATACCCCACAGAAGTTTGCCAATGTCCACAAGGTCTTTGGCGCGAGCAACGTGAGCAAGCTGCTCAACGAGCTCCACCCACGCCAGCGGGAGGACGCCGTGAACTCCCTCGCCTACGAGGCTGAAGCTCGGCTCAGCGACCCCGTCTATGGGTGTGTCGGGATCATCTCGCTACTGCAGCACCAGCTTCAGCAGCTCCAAACTGACCTCGCTGCTGCCAGATCGGAGATCTCCCGGTACACGGCTGCCTCAGGCATGACAGGCCCCCTTCTAGCCTCCTTCATTCAAGCTGCACCTATCGCGGCACACCAGCAGCAGCAATACTACCAACCGAATGCGGCTCCTTCCAGATCTCTTCGGATAGGGGTGAGTTTGGCTCCCACGTCGAGGGAGCAATTGTATAGGGAGCAACAGCAGATTGTGGAGTCCGAACAGATGGCCGCTGCTGCGGCAGTAGTGACCGCTAGAGAGCAACAAGAGATGATGATGAACTATGAACATAGCAATCTTGCACGGTTCAGAAGCGCTGGATTCGAGCAAAGAGTTGGTGGAAGGGGAGATGGTGGTGGAATGACGTTTAACCACTTGGCTCGGTCGCCACCATCGTCGGCAGGGTATGTGAACGAATTTCAAGCTCATCAGCAGAGAACGGGAGGTGGGGAGAGATAGAAAGAAAGTACAAAACCCTAGGTGGCGTAAACACAGAAGTCGCTTTCTCATGAACCCTGCCGCGATCGACCTCAACGAATGCCACCGTAATGGCCTAATGGGTCGCCATTTCCATCCTTCCATGGTAAGAAACTAAGCCGAGGAATTCCTCCCTCGATCCCCACCCACTCTTTCTTGAGAGTTACAAACGTACCGTTCAGACTTTTCCCGAGCTTTTTTAAAATTAACATTTTCTCTGAGTACATTATTCAGAATTTACTGTAGTAATAACTCAATAAATCAAATTCTTCCTTATTACGCTGTGAGGGCATGATATAAAAAAGCATCTTCAATTTCAAGGTGTTTTTATGAAAAGGAAGTTGAGGATGTTACACAAATATTGCTTTCAGTTAACGATAGTAGGCGGATGCTTAGTGTGTCCATCCGCATAAGACTTCACTCCCTTGTGAATATTCCTTTTCCCAGGCGTGGTTACCTTTCTTGTTTTTCTTCTCTAACATGACCAATTTGTACCAAACGTTTGCGCGTATTATTCATTGAATATGGACCCTGTAATCGGAGTGATTGTCCCCACCTGAAGCAAGCACGCGTTTCTTTTTCGAGAGTAGCTAATGGCACGACCGTTATGGTTTTATGTCTGCAACACTCACTACTGGAACAGTTTCATCTTCAGACACCAAAGCTCATTTATTGAAAAGTGATTTAATTGAAAATGTTCTTTGCTGCGATTACTTGATCCGCGTTCAGCTAGTCCAATGCGAAAAACAAAGGCCATTGTGCTGATTTTATCGCAAGTTTTATGGTGAAAACTTTTTGCATATCCATTTTACAAGGTGGTCACTCCCTCTGGAAGCAGGGAACAAGTAGCCAACAGCATCACCTTAATGGTTTCATATTTGCAAAACCCAATACTCGGATGAACAATTTATAATTGAAAAATGTTTTCTCCGTCTAACTGACTGTATTCCCTCCTTTGGATGCAGCTAGTTTCATATGAATATCACATATTGAGACCAAACCATTTATATAGCAAACGTCACTAACTTCTGATTTTGAATACGTAGTGGTAATGCCTTAGCTGCTTTTAACAATAAGATGACGTTCAATTTTGGTCAGATCATCGGATTTGTGTCAGCTAGTCAGATGTGGAAACGAGGCCTTTGTCTCATATTACTGAAAGCATTTTAGGGAAAACCTTTGCATATCATCCATTTCCATTACCCGCTTCTCTCTCATTATGGTCCTCTCATCTCTTTACAGTCTCATCCAGCTTGGTCACCCCTTCCGCCATGATGCAAGAAGACAGAGGGAAGAAGTGGAGAAGACGAAGTCAAAAGAACCAAGCTTTACTTTCTAACGTTATCTCAATATATTTTGTCTGATATACATTCCTTGGTAGATGCGCTAAATTCGCATTATCAACTTTTTCAATTTTCTAAACCGGTCTCTCTCTCTCTCTCTCTCTCTCTCTCTCTTGTGTGTGTGTGCATTTTCTGATATGTTTAACATTTCCATTAAGATCTTCTGATACCGCCTACGCCGGAGAAGGTAGTAATAGCAGTATCTTCATTCTTTGGGAACACAATCTAATTCATTTTTTTTGTCATTTCCATATTTTCCCCATTAATTTGCTTAAAAAAATCCCCATTAATGATCTCTCAGAACCTGTACCGCATTAATGTTCCTATTTTTGCTGACCGCTCCTCTCTTTTTCTTCAGCAGGACCGTTATTTTGCTTTCTTCATACATGGCAATAAAATGAGAGCAAGTCCTTTGTTGTTGAATGAGATGAAGTCTGCGCCCCCCTCGAGAATATCATGCACTTTGAATGGAATTATACTTCATGCTCTGTCACTTTCAAACTCTCTTAAACAATAAAAGTTTCTTATAAGCTTATCAATAAACAACCCTTCAGATTTTTTTTTCTGTGGGGTCCTTATATTAGGCCCCTGTACAGGAGGTTTTAGTAGAACTGAGTTAAAATTAGAAGATTCTCTCTTTTTAATGCTTCATATGCAATTGCTCCTTTCTCTCAATGTTTCTGTCAACTGCAGCAATCACAAACTAGCAATCTCGCCTCCCATCGTGGTGCCAGAGTTAATCAAGCGAGGTTCTTCAGTTTGTAGGCGCCTCTACAAACCAAGGATTCAAGAAACATTTTAGGTGAGTTGCATTGTTTTTATCCTTTGAGTTTGAGCTTCTTACCTGGAGAAGTAATGGTCTCAATGAGTTGCTCACCAAGTGTTTGCTGTTTCTCTGTAGTTTCTGCATCTGAAAATGGGAATTATTAATTACCATCCTTAGGTTATTATTTATTTGCATGACACACTGGACTTTTTCCATTCAAATGAGAACCCTTTCTCTACGGTGAAGTTTTCTTCAGCTAGAAACTTGCATAGAAGCCTTGCAATTGAACAAAATAGGTTTTTACAAGTCTCATTTCAAGAACAATCCAAGGCTATAAAATTAAGGAAATCTAACGAATCCCATGAATTTGATTTCACTAAAATCATACTTTGTGACAGATTTGAACAATCTGCAGATGCATAATCCGTTCGAGGGATTATGGTGACTGGCGATTCCGAAACTTTTGCATGGCTGAGGTTCTTCACAAATTCATTCTCTTTTCTAAAGATCTAGCGAATGTTTCCTTTTTAGTTAATCATATACCTCAGCAATTAGAGAATAAGGTTTTAAATAGTATGCCTCTAAAATGAAGTAGTGAGATCAAGTATGCAAAAAGAATTAGAAGGTATCGGGACAAATACAAACCTTGTGGGCTGCATATCAAATATACAACTCCTTATCACGTAAAACAAAAAGAAACAGTCTAAGGCAGAGTGCGTGGAAGAGGGCATCAACATATTGATTATAATAGAAAAACAAACTCTATTCTTTGAAGGAATTCATACAGTTACTTAAATAATGGTTGTTGATAAGTCACGTTTTGGTAAAAATGAAAGTCAGATATCCAATTATCATTTGTAAAAATTTTGGTCATTTTTGTAAGTGCTGTTAGTAGATGCCACATAATGAAGATAGCATTTCTTTGAAGCATCCCCAGGAAAATTGATTCGTCTTTGTTAAGCTACCCAAGAATGCTTGAATGATTGTTGATTGGTCAATCATGGTTCTGGTAAACGTATGACATGTAAGATGAAGTTATAAGTTTGAAAACTACTATTCTTTCTCCGGTCACAATGTGCAGTGAAAAACTTCAAAATTCAGAAAGGGAAGAAACAACCAGAAGGAAAGCATATTTTTGCAAAAGAGAAAATGGCAGAAATAAAGTATTTCTTTTTAAGCTTTCACTTAAATGCTTGTGGAATATGTTTTTTGTTGAAAAAAGATAATCAGTGCATACACCATGGCTTCTTTTATTCTGAAAAAAACAAAAGTAGATAAAGAAAACGAGGATCAACCAATGCATTTAATCCTTTGCTCTCCTATCTACATGAGATCTGACCTCAGCCATTCAACTTATGCTTAATCTGATATCTAGCTGTAGACAGATGTGAAAGAGTCCAGTATTTGAACCTTTTACCCTCAAATAGTGCTGTGTTTCTTTCCAACCATACATACCACAAGCGTTGAGTGAGATACTTTCCCCATATAAATTAAAAGCAGTTTCTTGCACAACCTTCTTATGCTTCAGGCCTAAACAATATCTCTGTAAGTCAGTTTCACATTACAGCCCAAATTTAGATCCGTCCAATCGATCTTCTGCTGTATAGAACGTAGGTCAATGACTAACAACGACGTCCTTTAGAACGATCTAAGATTGAACTTGATTTTAGAAGATCAAATAAAGGATTAATTCATTAGAAGAGATGCCTTAACTATGAACTCTTCCACCAAAAGATAATCATGTCTTTATGACAATCTGCTGCTGGATAGCCTTGACATCAACTCAAATCACTATAACAACAACAGAAACTCTTGTGTTTCACAAGACGCAAATCGTATATAGAGTTGACAAGTTATTTATTGGTCATTCCAAGGTAATCGACATTGTCTTTTTTGAAAGAAACAAGTTAGTCAAACATTGAACCACTTAAAAGTTTTAGTAAAAATCTACTCTTTTCACGCAGAAGATGAAATAGTTGGACACTAAAAATATCGTTGGAATGGTTAAGATATCAGAATTAGAAAACAAAATAAGGACCTCAATTTGCACTCAAATAGAAAATTATGGCCAAATAACTGTTAACTATTACAAGGCAGTAGTCTCGTGCATGTCACATTTTTGTAAAATTAGGTTCCCTCAAGTGACGTCCAACATCACTAGTAGCGTTTGAGCACCAGAAATTATATTCAGGTCAGATCGGAACCCCTGTGCCATGATCAGGCAACCATAAGTATGGTAATCTTCAACTTTTCACTCATTACTATTTGAGATCACAGGCAATGTTGCAGGCACAAAATAGCTGGTAAAGGCACATCAACTGCATAAAATGAGCTCCCAACGTCCGTAATATCTTTTTCAGCGTTTTTAAATTTGTTTTCTGTTCAAACGAACCAAAAATCCTAGTGAATTGGTGGGTGCATTGATTCAAGGTCCTATCCACCCAACATTGACTGAAAGTCATTGGTCTGATATATAACGTGTCACATCTTGTCACTAAAAAATCTTTAGAGGACCTGATTTCCTTCACAGTGACTTTCTGAAATGGCATTTCAGTCACTATAAAAACTCAAACCAGCAACCCAAAGCCATTTTAGAAATCCTTTACATGGAGTCACGGTTGCCATGATTTTGTAAAAAGTAGGTGTCACAAATTTGTTGATGCCGGAGACCATTTTTTATGAAGTGGCACTGCATGAAGCTCCTCTCAACATTTCTCAAGATGGACTACACACCCATGTCGAGAAACGCCAAGATGGATGGTTGTTGCAGGTCGCTGCATGTCCACAAAAAATGTGAAGTCTTCTTATTTTAGAATATACCCAACATTACAACATGATGGTGCAATTTATTGCTTATGTATCTCCTGAAACTATGCCTGCGTAAACCCTCTCTCTTTCGTCCTAAATGCCATGTCAATGTTCCTAATACCTGTGGGGGTTAGTAAGAAGTTGTCTCGGGTCTTGGCGAACTTTTTGTGGTCTGAAAGTGGTCTCAACAACAAGCGCCACCTGATAGGGTGGGAAACCCTAAAGCTTTCTTTTTATAAGGGGGTTTGGGAATCAACGACCTCAGATTGAGGAGTATGATTCTCGTTGTGAAGTAGAGCTGGCTTGCGCACCAACATGAGTGCCTGTGTGCAAGCATTTTTCTTGCTAAATACGGGGGTGTGGAATCGTTGATTAAGGCCACTCGCGTGAATCAACAAGCAATGTCAAAGCTTCGTCGCTCATGGATCCAAGCTTGGTCTGCGGTTCTTTCAAATAATGGCATTGTTGACTCAGTCTCAGTTCTTAGGACGTGCATTTGCTCCTAACGGCTCTTTCCACGCAAAAGAATGCTACCTCTCTCTCCTTCCTTCGGGGGTAGACGAGTTCCCTACAAGCTTTATCTGGGGAAAGGGATCGACACCTAGATCTCGTTTTCTGGCATGACTCATCCTTCACGATCGAGTGCAGACTGATAGTTTCCTCAAAAACATTGGATTCCAGCTTCCGAGTAAATGTTTGTTGTGCGAGGCGGCCGAAGAAACTGCGTTTCACCTTTTTTGGGGAGTGCACTGTATTTCAAAACATCTTTAAGGTCACCTGGAATAAGCATGTGGTCAGCATACGCCAGGAATTGTTTACCAATGACTTGTTGTGGGGTCCTCAACCAGTACGTCAGTGCAAAAAATGGCGGATTATTTGACGAACTTAGCTTCTCTCGTCCTGGTGGGCCGTTTGAATGACTCGCAACAACACCATTTTTTGGCATATTTCAGCGGTTTTCAATAAACTAGTGAACCTGATATTGGCAGACGTATACTCCATTTTGCACATCAACCTTCCTGAGCTTCAGCACAATCAGCACCCATCGACACCTCCTGAACCAGGGTGACGCTCGTCGATCATCTGTATTTGTATCTTGCTTTCTTTTCTGGGCTTCTAGGCTTGCCTTGGGCCTTTTTTGTATTTTCGTCAGGTTCAATGCTGGTTAAACCTGTTTTTGTTTTTCACAATGTTGATGGTTATAGTTCGACTCTCTCTCTCTCTCTCTCTCTCTCTCTCTCTCTCTCTGTGTGTGTTGCACGTGACACCAAATTACATAAGGAAATAGGGCAGGCTGGATCAAACCCAGATGGCAAAAGAATGGGATCTCACTACAGGGCCGCCATATTCATTTCATCCGGATTTGACCAGATCCTTGAGATTTGATCCATACCAACCTGTGGAAGACATATATTTGGTCTAGCGGAGCGTCCCAGCTTTCTCTATCCTGCAAAGATCTTGCTCCCATGAGCACTGTCTTGGCCCAAGAAGTATTTGAACTAATTGCTAGTTCGGTCTGAACCAAGCCTTGTGATTGAACTTTGGTGGAACTCAGACCAATGACAACCCATGGAATGCACCTAGGAGGACATATAGGTGGAGGGAGGAAACTTGTGAGCCCTTGTTGCAGGTTTCTCCTCGTCATTGCAGTCCCCAAATGGACTGACGAGATTACACTTTTTGAAAGTAACCAATCGGTGATGGATGGAAACCTCTATTCAATTTCATATTTGATCTGAGATGTTTGATGGGAAATAGTTGTTAACTTGTGTTTCAAAATTTAGGGGTAAATAGTTCAGTATGAAATACTGACACCGAACAAACATGTGAACTGTGAGGTGTGTCAAACAAGTTGTGTTTGGGGAACAAGCTCTTCTGCATCTCAGATTGGTGTCACTGATTTTGAACCAGGTGATATACGGGATTTTAACAAAAACTTGGCATCTTATTTTCTCAGAGTAAATTTACAATTTTGAGTCATAAATTTTCTATATATTGTTGGGCGATTATTTTTGAAACTTTGGAAACCCTTCCTACACATCTCAATCACATGGTGAAGAGCCTACAGTTTTTTACTACACAAGCCGCGTACATGAATAAAAAGTTTACTCCATACCTGGTGCACAATAATCAACTTTCTCTGTACATACTACAATGGGATATATACTATTCTGAATGAAAAATTACACAAAATTGGCGTGTGAGGTCTCTTTTGTTGCGTCTTTGTTACAAAAATTTAGTGTAGTGCATTTTTATGTCCAATATGAGAGCTGCATTGGTCCTCTGGAGGGTCTTAGCTTGGAATTGCTTGTGGGGAAAGCACCTCCAGCTTCCCTCGTAAATAGATGAATACTATAACTAAACAAAACCAACGGGGCTCCGCTTGTCTGGCAGGAGTAGTTAGTGCACGTCATCTTGTGGTATAGTTGTATAACTTGTAGGGGTCTACCCAGGGCAGGTTATATGTTCCCCCCCGAACAGGGCAGTTAGCTACATCTCATGATCGAGGGTCCCAAAGAGCACCACGTATGTAAGCATGTGTGTCTCGTATCCCCATGTTTGTCAGCATTAATTAGCGTTGGAGTTTGATGCGATTGCAAAGACTTAAGTACCCTCTCCTCCATTGGTGCAAAAAAAATGACGGTTCTTGAAAAGGAGTGGTTGTAAAGACTTAAGTGCCCCGAAGATGATTATTTAAGACCCAGTCTCTGCACTGCAGGATTATCCGAGAAAGAAATCTCCCTTGGAGGAGGTCATGAACATCAACCCTCTTACTCTCTCTCTCTCCCTTCTATTTCTGCTTCTGTGCATATCTAGTAGAAGATCATACATTGCTCCATCAAGCACCGACTGACCTGCACATTGACTGTTGTGGAGCCTGATTCAAAGTTTTTACCCTTACAAGAGGAGGGTTTGGGGGCTCATCCCAGCGTGGGTAGCATCATTCAACTCTCACTCTCTCTCACTCTCCCTTCTATTTCTGCTTCTGTGCACACCCATTAGAAGATCATACATTGCTCCATCAAGCACCGACTGACCTGCACATTTACTGTTGTGGAGCCTGATTCAGAGTTTTTACCCTTACAGGAGGAGGGTCTGGGGGCTCCTCTCAGCGTGGGTAGCATTATTCAACTTGAAGAGTTGTGGAGTCTGATTTAGAGTTTTTACCCTTACAGAAAGGGGGGTCTGAGAGCTCCTCCCAGTGTGGGTAGCATCATTCAACTTGAAGAGTTATGGAGTCTGATTCAGAGCTTTTACCCTTACAGAAGGGGGGTCTGAGGGCTCCTCCCAGCGTGTTCATGGCATTTTGCCCTTACAGAAGGGGGGATTTATATTTCGTAGAACACCCGTCACCGGAACGAGATGAACACCCGTCACCGGAACGACGGCTCCGCTGATACCTCCTCGCTAGGGAGAGGAAGACGACGTGGTGGAGCTTCTGCTGGCCATCCTCAGCGCGACTGCACCGACTGGGTTGCTGTCGAGGAGGAGGGCGAGAACGGTGACTCTTAGCTTGGGCAATCTTTCTTTTGATGATTGTGGTTGTAATATATCGTTGAAGTAAAAATGAGGAATGAAATGACAATAGAAATTGCTAAAAATTTACAGAAATAAACTAGACTCAATAACGAAGACACCATTTTTTACGGATTTGGAATATGACCTCCGGTTAGGGAGATATGACTCTGACAAGTTGGTCCTAATTTGCGGAAGACACTACAAATCGCTATAGTGATTTGCGAAAGACACTATAAATCGCTATAGCGATTTGCGAATCGCTATAGCGATTTACGGAAGACACTACAAATCGCTATAGCGATTTACGGAAGACACTACAAATCGCTATAGCGTTTCGCGATTTACGGAAGACACTACAAATACTACAAATTGTTGTAGGAAAGCCCGATAATACTACAAATCATTGGGATTCGCGCCGGGGGGAGCCCCCGGATCCCCCTCCTGTAAGGGCAAAAACTCTAAATCAGACACATAAGTAGAGAGAGAGAGAGAGAGGGTTGGTGTTCATGGCCTTCTCCAGGAGGAACCCTTTACCTCCCTTGATTTCTTCTCTAGAGAGAGAGGGTTTTACAGTGTTTTACGAAGAAGGAAGAAGAAGAAGATGACGATGGAATAATGTAGGATCGTCTGTTGGATGTGCACAGAAGTAGAGAGAAGGGAGAGAGAGTTGATGTTCATGGCCTTCTCCAGGAAGAACTCTTTGTTTCCCTTGATTTCTTCTCTAGAGAGAGAAAGGGTTTTACAATGTTTTACGGAGAAAGAAGAAGAAGACATGTTTGTCCTTTTTTTGAACAGAAAAAGAAGAAGACTTTGAAGAGTCAACATTATCCTCGACTTTCTGGATGGAGGACATGTTTGTCCTTTTTTTGAACTATTTGTTTTTTCTTTTTTGAATGAAGGGCATTTTTGTCATTTTCTCAAACCATCACTTTATGAGAAGAATAACAATAAAGGGTACTTAAGTCTTTGCAACAGCACCAGAGTCCGATGCAAAGTTATGTCAACATACACGGGAATACGAGCCCCATGTGCATGAATACGTGGCGCTCATTCGATCCCCCGAACACGGACGTGGGATTCAGTGAATCATCGGGGGCGAACATACACAACCCTCTCGGGTCTACCTAACCCTAGCTTTCTCTGTCGAAGAAAAAAATATATATAACTAAACAAAGACTTCACATTATATGCAGCCACCAGCCTGACAGTTAAATTTATCTTGGCATTTCTAGAGATGAGTGTGGTGTCCATATCTCGAAAAATGTTGAGATGATCAGCAGTAGTGGAGCTGCATGTTGAACATGGAGGGCTGCGGTACAAGAGATAACCTCATAAATAAATAATTGAGAGTTGTTCACTTCTTTAAATTAAGATGATGAAGATGCTTTCTCATCAGTAAATCTAACAAAAATCATATGCACGATGCCGGAGAGAGGATCAGGTCAGAGGCACCTCTCACTGTCCAAGGTTCTTGGATGCCGTTCATTTCATTAAACCGTGACTAAGGCTGTGAGCCATTCATTTTAAACCATTGAGATGCCGTTCATCCATCCAAACACAAATGACCTCCTGAAAGAAAGTGGAGCCCATCCAAGTGATGGGCATCTAGTTCGAATGTCGCTCATCTTGATATCAACGACACCCAAAAGAGACCTCACTCTAACCGGATCACATTTTTTTTTTATTGTGTAGGGTACATTTGATTGTGTTTTTGAATAGTGAAAATAATGCTCAAAAGAGATTTACTTTCAACATCATGAGAAAGCAAATCTCACACAAATGAGATTTACTTTTTAAGGGAACGTTTGAGTGCCTAAACTCACACGAGATTTGAAATCATAATGATTTCAAAAAGAAATTATTCCAAATCCCAAGGCAACCCATGAGATTTGAAATCTCATGGATTGTCGGGATTTTGAATCAGACAGCTGCTTGAGATCTCATGTTCAAAAGAACATTAGATTTTAGAGTTTTTTAGAATCGACTATGTCGGACTAAACATGCCTTAAATCTTATATTTGAATTTTGTGCAAGTTACTTTTTATACGTTTATGTTTGATTGCTGAGTACCCTTGAAATGAGATTTCTATTGAAATCTAAGAAGCCAGGTGAGATGCAACCCAAAACACCCTCAAAGCAATTTGTTTCTTATTGGGGAAGCTGTATTATATTGAATGCCAATCTTTTTGTTTTTCAGATTGGATGAGTTCATCCATCATCCTTGAAAATATGTCATATCGTCCCATTTTTTTTATGGTGGAACTTCTATTCTCATGTGTTAGTGTGGCTAACAAAGAAAGAAAAAAGGTGATAAATCATGACCCTACAATTTACAGGTTAGCGTTCGTTGATGTGGACATAATCTCGGTTGTTTAAATGTCATTGATTTGAGGCGTGAATGAATTTGGAATTACTTATATATATATATATATATATATATATATATATATATATATATATATATATATATATATATATATATATATATATATATATATATATATATATATATTCCTACTCAGGTTGGAGCTAATTTCAGTTATATGCACAATTTTCGATATTAATTTGATTTGACGAGTGACTGTAATAATGAGGGTTTCAACTAATGGTTTATTCTGTGGTAATTTACAGATAGACGCCTACATACGGAAAATTCATCTATAGGCGCCTCAGATTTTAAATATTTAAATTAGACTCGCCAAACCCTCCAAGGAATTGCTCAAATGACGGCTTGAGTTGCCCTTTTATTCGTCTAACTCCAGTTAACTTATGAAAATGACAACGTTGAACTTTTTTTTCCTTTAAATTACTAACTGCCACTTTTTATAGCCCTTCATTTTTTGTACACATAGTTGCTGGTAAATAGGTAGGAGCATGGTTTTGGGTCTCACCGTGTCTGCTATAGGAGAAACCATAAGCGAACCCGATAAAATCTACATCAATCAGACCTGGACTATATTGGATAAAATAAATTTTTTTTATCATTTTTACATTAAAAAATTGCAGGTCATAATAGAAACTCGGGTCAGGCCTAAGTCTAGTATAAAATTTCACAAACTATAACCAGATCCATGTATTAATCAGACCTTCTGGTCTTAATGATCTTAATATTTATCACCATACCCGGACCTTATAGGTAATGACAAGGAAAAGCAATTTAAGCCGTCATAAGAGCTTTAAAAGGTTAGGTGCGTATCTTAAATTTGAAACATGAACAGTTAAACATAAAGTTGTTGTATGTTTGGTGTCAATATGCAAATTACTTTTTTATCAATTAATTAAAACACTTTTATTTTGAAATACCCTCAATCTATGACCGTACATTAGCTGTCCATTGATAAGCATCCTTAGGTCACTACAAGAAAAATGTGTATTAGCGATGGACGCTAATCCATCGAAAATCTGCTTTAGCAATGGATTGACGATGGATCAGCGATGGATAACGTTTGTCATAATTTTTTGGTCGCTAATTAGCGACAGAACTGATATGTCGTTACTTTTATCGCTAATTTGTAATGGATTAGTGAATGTCATGATCCATCATGAGTTCGTCGCTAAATTTGGTTTTACGACAGATAAATATCCATCTCTGATCCATCGTTAAATTGGCGACGAATATTAGCGATGGATATTATCTATCGCTAATCCATCGCAAAATAAAAAAAAATAAAAAAATAAAAACAATTTCTTGCTCTTTTCTTTTTCCATTTCAGTAAAATCATTGAAGCTTTGTGGTTGAAACTTTCTAGAACATGGTAGGCTTGTTTCCAGGTTCCCCAACCTCACATACGTGGACCTAATCAATGCTTGCATCAAGAGGACACCCACCTGCAATTGGGGGGTTGGTGCTCACCCACAACATGGTCACCATCCTCCTCGATTGGTCGGATTTTGATCTTTTCGATCGGCTTCTAGACGAGGTTAGGCGGTTGTCGTCGGAGTTGCTGGATCCGAGATTGAGGGTACTCGCCAAAGGGTGCCCTAACCTCCAAAAACTTAGGTTGGTCGACGTCTCTAGCTCGATCGACGACGAGGGCAGGGCATTTTCAACCGACGACCCCCCCCCCCCCCCCCCCCGATACCGGGTGTCAAGGATCACGACTGAATGCCTGATACTGCAGGATTTGGAGCAATTGGCCTATCTGCCACAGGATCCGGGAGACACGAACGATCTTTAATGGGTCACTGACGACCTCAGGGAACGAGCAGAGCCGAGAGATGAAGACGGATCATCACCAATGTACCTCTCCAACTCGGTGGTCTTGCTAGAATTGATGGAGAAGTGCACATCGGGGAGCTACTCATCGATCTGCAGTAACGAGGGAAGCGATGGCCGGCCGCAGAGGTGCGACGCAGGTGCACTGAGGCCCGCGAGGCATCGGCAAAGCAGGCAGAGACGATCGAGTGGTGGTGGAGGGAGCTCGGTCAGGACTAGCGAGAGCTCCTATCGGCGGGTGTTCTCAACCTCATTGTCATCGTCGGCGAGGATGACGGGCTCGGCCTTATGCGATCGGGACACCGACAATGGGAAACCAGGAGATGACGATGTACTTATATAGGTTTGAGGTGCTTTGTGCTCTGATTGGTAGAACACTGCCGCACACAGATTGCCAATGTGGCAACCAATATGAAAATTCGCGATGGATTAACGAAAATTTTTTTCCGTCACGAATCCATAGCTAATTAGCAACGACTTTTGAGACAGAATTTTTTTATCGCTAATTAGCGATGGATTTTGAGACAATTTTTTTTTGTCGCTAATCCATCACTAATTAGCGATGAATTTTAAGACAGATTTTTTTTGTCGCTATTTTCGCAACTAATTTCAATTTTAGGGACGACTAGTTTTCTTTACCTAATTCATCGTAAATTTGCGACAAAAATAATCCATCACAAATTAACATTTTTCTTGTAGTGGGTCTCCTTCGCCCACCGGTTAACTCCCTTATATATATATATATATATATATATATATATATATATATATATATATATATATATATATATATATATATATAAAGTGAGGGACGTTGATGAGGTATCACAACCCTCATTCAAAGCTACAACAATTAACAAAAACCTGTAGAAAAACCATAGAGAAAAACCAGCAAACTTGAGTGTTAGCATTAAGATTGAAGTGTGAAAGCAGCCTATGCACCCTGATACCAATGAAAGAGTGGGCCATTTGTGTCGAACCCTTGATCTAATTTCCCATCGGAGCTGGTTGTAAATTCTGTCCATGTTGCAAGACTTACCACGGAAGATACGATTGTTCCACTCTAATCATATAAGCCTCCAAGCCGTTAGTATCCAAGCTCGTCAAAGGAATTTCTAACGCCCACCCTTGGGTCTGGTGTGAGGCGCTATTAGCACATCCCTAGAGAAAGATATAAGGTGTCCCAATCCGAAAAGACATCACTCCAAGCACAAAGCAACAATAAGCCAAATAAAGAAATGACACTTCCAAAAAAGATGATAAAGTGAACTCTTCCTCACTAAAGCAAAGCGAACACCAACTAGCAAGATGAAACATACGCCTCTTAAGTCTACAGTCCGAGTTCACTACCTCAAGAAGGACATCACATGAGAGGCCCACAAAGCGGCAACCTTGCTCCCCGTAATGCTTGATTGGGGAGCCACGAAATAGAAGGTGGCCTAAGAAATGTATACATAGATGACATGGAGAAACTCCCATACTTAGTGAGATACCATTAAGTTGAGTCCTCATTAAGAGAGAGAGAGAAGCTTGATAATGAAGCCATAAGTCCAGTCCATTATTGAGACACTAAATTTGATGGATCTCTACTCAATACAATATCCCACATCCTTCCCTCGGTGGACCAAAAATCACACACTCTATCATATTTGGTTCTTCTAGCAAGAGCGTACATCAAGGAGAAGGAATCTCTAAGTTTCATGTTACCAAGCCAAGTATTTTTCCAAAACAAGGCATTTTTGTCATTGCTAACCTTAACCCTAATCGCCTCATTAAACAAATCCAAGGTCGTGATCCAACCCTTTCAAAGGCCGAAACTTCTATTTTATCTATGGCTTTCCAAATAGCTCCAAGACCACCCAACCACGCCATACTTTTTCAAAAAAATGAGACCAAGAGAACCTTAATGTTCCCAAATTCTTCAAAGTCATTTAGCCCAAAAAGCTTTATTGAGTCTCCCAAGTTATCAATGCCCCCAAACTACCAATAACCAAATGTTTGAAAATAGAAGACCAATTCACTAGGGCCTTAGACTTTCCTTCCAAAGACCCTTCCCAAATAAATTTTCAAAAAAGAAAGTTCAAGAACTTCTCAAATTTGCTTGAAATTTCGAAGATTTGAAGAAAGTGGTTGACTAAACAAGATATGTTGAATTAGAAGACAAGATTTATTCAAACTACCGTAGATAGGAAGTGGGAGGCACATGATTGAATTTTTTTACGTATTTTGTCCTCCACTACATTCCAATTTGACTTCCTAGATGCCCCCAATTGAAGCGGTATTCCCTTCATTCATTTTTAGACCCGAGATAGCCAAAAAACATTTTAGGATATCCACAAGATCTACATATTTTCTTCCAAAGCTTCTCCAAAGAATAGTAAATCATTCGCAAAAACAAGATATAAAATTGAAACTGATTATGACACCTTACATCCTTTAAAAATGTCAGCCCTATCGAGAGTTGGTGGTGAAGTCGAGGGCACCAAGGTGGAGACGGTCGAGCTTTGACCTGATGGACTTGTGAAAGAAGAGGAACATGAGGATCGACGATCGGTGCAATGACCTTAGTAGGTTCTCCTTCAAGGTTGTGTGGCGATGGTGAAGAGAAACCCTGTGCCAAGGAAAAGATGATGAAAAAGAAAAAAAGTTGGGAGAAAGGGTTGGCTACTCTCGCATAATATTTCTTGTTTTTACCTTCACTCTCAAGTATTAACTACGACTTTCTTGCCGTTGTAGTTAAAAGGGTACACCATATATGAGAATTAACTACGATTGAAGTCGTAGTTAAAAGTGAAAAGACCGTAGTTAAAATTCTCAGGACCCATTATTAGTTATGATATTTTATTAAATTGTAGTTAATAACTACTTTTAACTAAGACTTTCATCAGCCGTAGTTAATACTCTGTATCTATTACTTCTTTATTTTATAGTATAACCGAAAGTACCTTGATGACCACAATGAAAAGAAGTAGATATAGAACGTTCCTTTGTCGTAACCTTCGTTTTTGCTTAAAGAAATCCCATTTCTCTTCATTGATGGACATCATAATGGAGGTAGAGGACAACATTTCCTCAATCGATTATACCATCTATCTATCACCAAATCCCATTTGATGCAAACAACCCAATAAGAACTGAAGAATCAAATATTTTTTCTAAATCAATTTTCAAGATGATTGAGCATACATTGGAGCTTAATAGAATGAATAGTCTCATGGGCAATAATAATACATGCATCATGAAGTTGCTGACCTGGAATGAATGCTCTTTGAGACTCCGACATAAGGCGGCTGATTACCCACTTTATCCTAGATGCCAATATCTTT